>NW_017151492.1:369881-396611 GCF_001652005.2 Ceratina calcarata | reverse complement strand
TGAGGAAGTTGTAGCAGTAAAAACAAACTAGAGTTAAAAACTTGTATCGATTTCGCGGACGGGGTAAAAAGGGGTTGAAATTCTTGTCGGTCGTTTCTTGCGGAGGGTGGCGGGTACGTGGCAATCCGGAATGCGAGAATTCCGTTTCCTCTGTGTCAGCGAGCTGGGAGGGAAATATCTCGTATTCACCGTGCTCCGTGCTCGCGCGGGGGTAAAAACACGCGTGGAATGCACGATGCTCCGGCAGCCTGGAGCTTATGGTTGATGATGAATGCGAGGAGCCTTAACGGGAACCGCAGCACGCTACGGGAATCGACGTTGCGTTTACTAAAGGGTCGCGTTTTCCCTTATTTGCAGCCGGGGGGGGGGGGATCTTGTGTATCCGCGAAAGAAATATCTACTCGCTAACGAACCGTACACGCTCGCCAGTTTCCCGCGGTTGCCTCCCGTTGGTTAATGCGATTACGGTTTTCATCGGCAGTGATTCGCCGTGTTTGATCAATGCCAGACTCGTACCACTTAATCCCAGTATAATGGTCCTGAGTGGAGCGTTATGTAAAATGACGGTAATTTATTAATTCCGTTGCATTCGGCTTTTCTCGATTGTCGATGCTAATCTGTAACGGAGTAGTTAATTAACGACGATTAAACCGGTTCTCGCAAACGTCGCGGATGTCCCATCGACTTTAATCAACTATTAATGACTTGGGAATGAATCTTAATCAAACGATCGCTACACGGTTTCTCATTGAACGATTCTTCTTGTTCTTCTTAAGTGCAATAAATTCGTGATTCGCACGGCCGTTTTGTAAATCACTAGGGATCTGTTTAGAAGATAAATCTCGAAGGAAAATCGAAGCACGCGTTAGGGGAATCGTTTCAACGACGTTAGAAAAACAGTGGCTATTACTGGTCGACGAGTCGAAACAATAGGAGAAAGAGGTGAACGGGGTGGCTCGGGGCAGTGGAGAAACGGTTGGTATACGTGTTCAGACGAATCCAGGCCAGATACTGATAATCCGTAAAGGGATCTCCGAGCGATTTGTCCTAGTCTCTCGATCTTCTGTTTCGCCTTTCGCCTCCCTCTGTTTCTCGGTTTTCTTGCTTAGTTATCTCACCCTCCCTCCCTCCTCACCGGCTCAGTTCTGTTCTGTTCTGTTCTTCCTTCGGCTTCAGGGTATTATCGGCGACGGTAACGAATCGCTTGTCATTGCTGTCGACGCATACGTAATGCGCGGAATAATTTACGCTCCCCTCGTTCCGGTGCCACTCGGTCGAATAATCGAATTGTCTAATTCGAGAGGATACCCCGCTTATTCGATACCAATACCGTTCGTAATTTGCAAAAGAAATTCGCTGCTCTCTCGTCTAGTTTCATTCATCTATTTCACGGGAGAAACCAGGCTTTGGGTCTCGCAGCAGTTATCGTTTATTCTTCGAACATTCTGAGTTTCAAAGAATCGTTTCATTTTCAACGAAATATGAAATATGATAAATTCGTGCGGAATACTGTTGATAGTCTGATCCTGTTTAAAAGGTCGTGAGAGGAGTCAGTGCTTCGCGTCGCGTTGAAATCTACTCGAAAAGTTTCGCGGGCCGACAACTTTCGGGATCAGGTCACTTAGGCCGTGGCCCGACCAAGTTTCGACTCGCTTCATCCCGGCGAGTTCCGGGATTATGCCAGGAAATCCTGGAGATCATGAAATTGGGCCGATCATCTGAATTACCGTGACAAATCATTCCGCGGCTTCCCTTCTCGAGTTAAAACAATACTTGTGCAAATTTAGCATATAAAATGCATATAATTTAATAAAATTTTTTAATACTTGTCTTAAAGTATTTCAAATAATATTTATCCTTTTTCATGCCTCATTAAAAACAGAATAAGCGTCATTTAAAACATTTCGTGAAATCATTGTTAATTCAGTAAATAATTATGTGCGAATCTTTAAATCGAAACTGTCTGTACATCTCTTTAAATTTAGCGAAGAAAAAACGATTGGACGAATGAATCGACGAAAGAGTTTTTTCAGTCAAGGTGAAAAAGCTCCCCGCGGTTGAATACCTGTTCCCAAACCACAAAATCGTCTAACGATACGTCTTCTCGGCTCGAAGGAAACCATTCCGCGCGCTCGGACCACTCGAGGCCGAGGTGGCGGGTAGAGAAAGAGAGAGAGAGAGCGATTTCGAGGGTCGAGAATTTTTGAGAGGCAACGTCTTCGCCGCGATGCCGCCCGCGACGGAACAATGGCCTCCTCGACCGGTAGACTCGCTGGCCCCTTTTGTACCGGGGAAACAATGGATTCTTTGCTTGAAAGAAAACCCCCCGCCACCCGCCTCACCGTCCTCCGCTCTTTTTGCATCCACACGAAAATCCTTAGGAGACTCTTGCCTGTAATTCGATTCGCCTTGAACAATCGGCCAAGTCTACTCGATGATTCTACAGAGAATTTTCACAAAATCCTGTTACCTTAATAGTCTACTACAGTTGTGAAACTTCGTCACTGTTTGAAATACACGAAACAATTTTTCTCAGCGTTCTTAACACAACTACATTATGATTCTCCTTTTATAAAATGACAATTACGCCATAAACGTTTACCTAATTGTTCTTATCTCGAAGGCGATCAAATAGAAGCCTGATTTGTTCAAGCGGTAACTGTCAATCGATAGACGCGTCTATGGCAGATGAGCGTATCCGGGCACGGGCACAGCGACGATAATTAGTCTAATGGCAAAACTAGCGACGGCGCGACAGACTACGCGACGCGAGATATTCGATCGTTATTTCCATCGAATCACGCCATTTGATCGGCGCCTGAAACGTTTGCGAACGAGCCTGCACGCCGCGTCGCCACCCCATCCCGATAACCCCCACTCCCCCTCTCGCTACCAATATCCGGTGATTACAAGCTCGCGGTTTAAGATCAACTAACCGAAACGCGAGCCGTGTCGTCCAATTTCTGTCGATGAACATTGTATCCCCGAGGTTTACACGTGTTTGCGTGTATCCATTGGCTTTGCGCGTTCCACGAGCGCTGCCGCTTGTTGGAAACGCGTGAAAAACAGCCGCTTTAGCGTGCATCCTGGTGGATCATATTCCCGCGCGCACGCTAAGTAGATTTAGTCTGCACAATAACAGTGCGACGATGTGTGCGTAAAGTAAACGAGGCTAATGATAAGGGGAGTAGATTAGGTAGCAAAGGGAGTCGAACGTATAGCTGCAGGGAGCACGCCTAATAGATCAGATGTTGCCTCTTTGAGTACGTATCATTCCTCTGTAGACTACTGAATAACCCTTTTGATAACAGCTTCTACAGAGAGCAAAAGTTTGATCAAGAAGTGCCTAACTGTTGATTAAAACTTTTTAATCATTTCAAATCACTGCGACGCAGTAACGTTAATAAAGACCATCATTGCAACTCAGTAACCTGAATATTAATTCAATTTACTCTGTTATTAAATACACAAATATTATATCATCACAAAATTCCCTTCGCTCTAATTACTCCATTCAATGGCTCGTTACAGTTAGCTAGCTCGCTACCGATCATTCCGTAGCAACGAAATTCGGTCTCGACGCGTTCGCTTTTGGCGACGACCCGCGTTCATTATTTCCGGCCGTCGATTTTCCGTTTGTTCCCGTTTACCGTCCTTTAAGTTAATCAGGCTGCGACACGATTGGCTTGACTCGGTTTATCGAATGGGTTTAACGTCGTCAGCCGACATCGTCGCCGCCGCGATTTTTCCGCTCCGCGGTCGCCGCGTGCATTATGCTCGCCTCCGAGATAACGAGGCGTAATGGCCACGCGCCGATCTGATTAAGCCCGGCCAGCTGAAGCTTTACCGGCCAATCCGGGAAATTTGTTCCCGCGTCACCGCTCGATGAAAAGCTGCGCCACGGGTATATAATAGAATAGCTGGATAAGGGAGGAAATATTGTGCCGGATTAGGAGTCTTGAAACGCGACCGCTTGCCACGGTTATGAATAGTGGGCCCGCGTTCATGTTAATGCATTGGCAAACAGTATAAGTAAAAGGAAATCTGTTTTGTTTGAATATAATCTCTGTTCCGAACTGTGTTTTTATTTCCTAATTGATTATTAGAGTGTCATTGTTCAAAGAATGCTAATAAGTGTCAGGATAAAAAGTATAATATTCATCTTTAAATAATCTACTTGTTCAGATAACGTTATAAAATTTTATTACATTTATTAATATCATTAATCATTGAAGATGTTATAACTGACTCAATTGACAAAGGAGAAGAAATGCGTTCTATTAATAACCGAAACATCATTGTCGTGAACGGTAATTATACCGCTTTCACTCCCTTTGTGATCATCCACGCGTGGTCCAGCGGCGAACGGGCAGAGAGATAGCGTCGCGGGGAGAGAACACGACCGCTGAATGTCAATGAGGCTTATTAAAGTCAATACCGGGTGTACGGATTGTGCGTTGTCGAGCCGCGTGCTGGGAGCGTAACGTGCCCACGTGTACAGAGTGGGTGGGAGAGTCATGCGATGTTTTTATTAATTAAATGGAAAACGTATGCGACGCAATGGGAATTTCCTGTCCGTTCATCGCCTACCTGGTTTTACCACTATTTTTGCCTTTTTTTTTCACTCCAACTCCACCCCTGCTATTTTTGTTGCTTGAGAGCTCGAAGCGTGGGTGAATCGGATATGAACATTTCCATCTACGCGTCGTATGACTATGCGAGTGCACTTAGACGTCTCCCGGCAAAGCCTTTTGAGTCTGAAAAGCTGGAGCAATAAAAAAAACTGCATTTTTTCTTAAAGGATCTCACGATTTTCTTAATTAGACTACCAAAAGTTCGTTTTTACAAGAGCCGCCTAAGAATTTTTGTGGTAACTACAGGCGAAGTTAAAAAAGCTTATTGTGCTGATTCATAAAGAGTGTAGGACTTTTTTCGCCGTTTTCTTGTTATCATTTTTGCCCACTGAATATTCACATTCAATTTATCCCGCAGCCATCAGTAATGTCATGTTGCATTTAATTAATGTAATCGGTCCGCGAGCGGAAATTAATTAAATTAACGGTTGATTAAAGTGATCGAGCCGAACGCCGTTCTGGGAATGTTCGACGAGCTGTCGTTTCTTGATACCCATTCCATTTTGGTTTTCTCGGACCGATTAAAAAAAAATGAACAGAATTTATGTAGAGCTTTTCGAACGAATTTCTGGCGTCCCTCACATATAGATTTCTCGTTATTCAGAGAAGTCGACATTTTCTTTTGGTCTTATGCCAACGTGGACTTTCTTAAAGGATGTTCCCATGGGTCATGAAATATCGCATCCGCTGGGTATTCTTTTAGTTTTTTCGTGAAACGAGTACCGGAGACTATTCGTTCATTTGACTCTCATAAGACTGTCTTAGTAACTATTTGATTTAAATATACGAAAGTAACAAGAGGAAAAAGGAATTTCCCTTTGAAATCCAACTTGAAGTATAAAATCGACGACTCAGAGCATTTACCAATAAAACCTTTAAAAATATACCAACTCAAGTTTGTTAAGAGCAAAACTCTGATTCGAAAACGGAGAAGCGATTGGAGACGAGATACGAGTGTAAAATAAATGCAGCAAAGAATGAATACACAGAGGCAAGATGAAAGCTCGGGTGATGATGAGAGGGAGGCAACTTCCGGTGGCATGTCGCGCGGACCCGTAATTATGGCCACGTGTAGGTACGTACGTAGCAAGAGAAAACGCGTGCACGCAATCAGGGTGCCGCCTATTGCCGTTTGGTCATTGACAAATATTGACATTCGAGCGATGTCCCGTGTTAGGACCACGTACCGGCTAACTCGAGTCAATTGGGTTAATTGAATTGCAGCGCGCAGCGCCCACTGGAAAACGCGTCCAGAACAATCCGCAAATTGCACCCCCTCGCCGTGTCGCCTACGGATCGTTCGTTTCGTACCGCGAACACCTGAAAGAAACTCGGTATCGGATTCACCGATTCAATCAAAAATGATTGAATGAAAACATTACTCGTGGATGGAATTCAAATCTCCGCGATCCATCCTCTGCCCAATTCACGTAATTATTTTTGCACACATCTTCATTTTTCTGGTAAAATTGATTTAGAAATTCTTTAGTGAAACTTTCCATCATAGTCAGATTATGCAAAATATGAATTTATAAAAATTTCTTTATTACTCCTCGAAGAAGATAAAATATATAAAAGTGGTTTCTTCAAAGAGGTATTTGAATGAATCGGCAAAAGTCTGACAATCGAAACGATAAAGAAGTTTGCTATTTTCGACTAGTCGTCCCCAATAATAGTGTCCTCTTTATGGACGCTGTTCCCATCCGGAATATCGGCGCCGTGCACGTTATACTACTAGCGTTTACAGTAGCAATCTTGAATAATCGGTGAAACTTCGCCTCTATCAGGGACGACCGAAAGTCAGAAATAGTATCTAAATGATCTGCGTCGATTTTGACGAGGTATCATCTTTCATGGACGCTGAATTTACGTCTAGAAGTTCGGCGCCACCCAAGTAATCGAACTTGTGATATCAAGCTGACGTGGCTTCAGAAAGTCTGAGATTCTCGATAATGTTTCTATTTCAGTGACCCACAATTCAAATCGTTCGCAGCTTTATTATACGTTTATCGTAGGAAGTCAAAGCGAACCGTTAAAGGTAGATTTAATTTTTTGCTTATCGCACTGTTGCGTGTACCTTCTTGAACGTCTTCTGATCTTCTTTGAAGCGCTTAAACGTTTTTAAATTACTGAGGAGGAAAGCATTCGATATTTACTCTATTTGCATGAACATCGGCAGTATCATAACTCAGGGCCCGGAACGAGCCACTCGTTGTATGAAATCCGCTAGAAACTTAAACAGCGATAAACATTTGCAAACAACTCAGGCATCCGGCGGTGAATTTCCATCGCAAATTCGCGAAACGAAACAAACGCCATTATTAAACGGCGAGCTGCGGCCCGAGCGGCCGAGGGAGAGGGTCGGAAATCTTGTTCGGTATCTGCGTGGCTGCGAACTTCTCCGCAGACGTTCCCGTGCTAGTTAATAATGCCTTGTTAAGTGGCTGGCCTTGTTCGGCGCACTTAAGTCATGCATACTGTATGCGAGAGCGTGCGATATACAACCTCGAAATTACAGCCCTGATTTACGTCAATATTATCGCCCGCGAAACGCGAGAGAGCCACCTCTTTCCCTGCCGGAAGTCCCGCGGTCAGAATCCAAATACCATTGATATACAAAACAGCATAGGATTCGATAGCATTCAGTCGCTTCAAGTAGGAAGAGTTTCAATGTAGCTGCAGTTGAGTCGAGATGAAATATTTCAAGTTATTCACTATTTATATTGATATTGCGTGAATATTTTTGAATTTTTTTAAAAAAAAGAAATTCATGCACTGCACGTTTTGATAAATCATTGAACGATACTTTTTTATTGACTCATCCTATATATTGAGATCTACTTTGATCATAGACAGTCGAAGAGGTCAGGATCTCAATTTCATTTAGAATTCCATTCTGAATTCCGAAATGCTGTTTAATCGTTTTGTCCTCTGACGAATTACGTCGGTCGTAACTTGGGTTAAATCACCGCAGTTGTTCGACGTATCTCTATCATCCCTAGCGGCGATTGACCCGTGAACTTCGAATTCGTAACTCGATACGATCGCGGACGCAACGCCGTGGGTGTCAGGTTTGCGTCCAAATACGCTGAGAGTAGCCACCCTAATGAAACCGAAATTGCTGAAGCTTGTTTGATTCGCGAAGCCGCGTTAGCTGTTTCGCCCCGAGGATGGGAAATCCACGCCGCGCACCGTCCCTTTCTCTTCTCTAATCCGACTAAAAGTTTTCATTCCTACGGAAGTCGGAGATTTGAAAATTTTCAGTTCAGTTGCTAGAAACAAAACAGAGAAATTAAATGAGCGTACAATGATTGCCATGATTTAAACATGAGACGGTGATTATCAATTCTATTACAATAATTAGATTAAGAAAGAAATGGAGCAAATAGATGTAATTTTTTACGTTTGATTGTGAGAAAATAAAAATGTTTGAAAAACTGCACCGAACATGTCAGGGACTATTTAATATAAAAATTACCATGCTCCAGATGCTGCATTAGAGAAAGTTAAAAAAGGGAATGGGAATGGGAAATGCTTATTTAACTCGGGGGCCACCTTTAATCAGGCTTGCCCACATCGCGGGCTACTCGTTGAAATAGCACTTCCGCGGCCCGTGTAAACCATTAGAGACGCGAAAAATCTGTCCGCGCCCCTTTTTACTTTTTTCCGACCGCCCGGTTCTCTCCCTTTGAAACTGCGTTTCACTCTATTTAGTCGGGCGATTCGTTGCGATATCGCGGTACCCTTATTAAAAATTTCCTCAGAATTTCTGGACATGCATACTGTATGCGAGAGCGTGCGATATACAACCTCGAAATTACAGCCCTGATTTACGTCAATATTATCGCCCGCGAAACGCGAGAGAGCCACCTCTTTCCCTGCCGGAAGTCCCGCGGTCAGAATCCAAATACCATTGATATACAAAACAGCATAGGATTCGATAGCATTCAGTCGCTTCAAGTAGGAAGAGTTTCAATGTAGCTGCAGTTGAGTCGAGATGAAATATTTCAAGTTATTCACTATTTATATTGATATTGCGTGAATATTTTTGAATTTTTTTAAAAAAAAGAAATTCATGCACTGCACGTTTTGATAAATCATTGAACGATACTTTTTTATTGACTCATCCTATATATTGAGATCTACTTTGATCATAGACAGTCGAAGAGGTCAGGATCTCAATTTCATTTAGAATTCCATTCTGAATTCCGAAATGCTGTTTAATCGTTTTGTCCTCTGACGAATTACGTCGGTCGTAACTTGGGTTAAATCACCGCAGTTGTTCGACGTATCTCTATCATCCCTAGCGGCGATTGACCCGTGAACTTCGAATTCGTAACTCGATACGATCGCGGACGCAACGCCGTGGGTGTCAGGTTTGCGTCCAAATACGCTGAGAGTAGCCACCCTAATGAAACCGAAATTGCTGAAGCTTGTTTGATTCGCGAAGCCGCGTTAGCTGTTTCGCCCCGAGGATGGGAAATCCACGCCGCGCACCGTCCCTTTCTCTTCTCTAATCCGACTAAAAGTTTTCATTCCTACGGAAGTCGGAGATTTGAAAATTTTCAGTTCAGTTGCTAGAAACAAAACAGAGAAATTAAATGAGCGTACAATGATTGCCATGATTTAAACATGAGACGGTGATTATCAATTCTATTACAATAATTAGATTAAGAAAGAAATGGAGCAAATAGATGTAATTTTTTACGTTTGATTGTGAGAAAATAAAAATGTTTGAAAAACTGCACCGAACATGTCAGGGACTATTTAATATAAAAATTACCATGCTCCAGATGCTGCATTAGAGAAAGTTAAAAAAGGGAATGGGAATGGGAAATGCTTATTTAACTCGGGGGCCACCTTTAATCAGGCTTGCCCACATCGCGGGCTACTCGTTGAAATAGCACTTCCGCGGCCCGTGTAAACCATTAGAGACGCGAAAAATCTGTCCGCGCCCCTTTTTACTTTTTTCCGACCGCCCGGTTCTCTCCCTTTGAAACTGCGTTTCACTCTATTTAGTCGGGCGATTCGTTGCGATATCGCGGTACCCTTATTAAAAATTTCCTCAGAATTTCTGGAAACTACGTTTGGGAATCCAAAGTTTGGGTTCGACACGACACGACGCGACGCGACGTAAATGATTCCTCTGAAATATGGTTTCCATCGAACGAAGTATTGCTCTTTAATTACAGTTCTATAATGATAGTAAGTTAAAGTAAACGCGACGGGAGAAGCGAAATGAATCGGTCAAGTTAGCGTTGATTAACTTTTCCTCTCCCGAAGGGGTCAAAGAATTTCCCGTTCTCGGATTCGAGGCGGTGAAACAGAATGTTTGCAATCCGCATGACGACGAGAACGGAGTAATAACCGGACAGCCTAATAACGAACGCTGTAGCCGATTAACGGAGAGGTCGGTCCGTGCCTTTACAACTTCATTGTGCCGCTTGTTCCGCGGCCATTGTGCTCGCCGGTGCCGGTTCCCATTATGAGAGCCAGGAAAGATCAACCGCAATTCCTGGCTGCTCGATCGCACGGTTTCAGATGGAGCCGCGCAATTAGCCGTGAACGAATACCTGTCCGCCGATGCTTTTTCGACCGGCCAAATGGGAGAACCTGGCGATGATTAAGTGGCTCGGATGGGAGCAGAACGGAAACTCTCGAATTCAGAGAAAAAATATGATAGACCTATTAAAATTAGGTTTTTTAAACGTGGTTAGAAATTGCATGTAAACGTAAAAATAAAGATCAAAAGAAAAGATGGTCTCAATTATTATGTCAATAGTGAAATATTCTCAAGGAAAGGCGAGATCAATCGAAAATGTATTTCCATCGCTTGTTTCACGTCGTCAGCTCGGTTTCGAATTAATTTTTTTTTTTTTTTTACAAAGCTCGAGGGTGTGTCGCAAATTTGAGACCATTCATGTTTATTCAGAAAAGTATAATAATTACGCGATTCGAGCTAAGATGAGGCAATCCGAGGCGAGGCAAACGTTCTCGTCGAGACGTTCTGCAAGACAGTGTATTGCTGCCATTAAGGGTGACAAGATATTCCATTAGAGTAAAATACATGATCGCTTATTAGTATTTACAATTCTAAAGCAATTTTAGAGGATGCAGTTTCTGTGGTGTGCCGATTCTCGAAGCTCGATATGGTTCTTCCGGGCTCGCGCGAGGAATTTTCAAGAAAGCAGGAAAGGAGTGGCCGCGGGCGTCGCGTCGCCGCTTTTATGGTCCGATCTAATCGTCGGGAGCAATGTTGCCACAGCGTTGGCCGCGTTTCCACGGGATCACGCGACTGTTTCCTTGACAAAATGTACCGTGTAATCGCACACGGATCGCGCTCGACCGTGTAACGTAAATATAATGTAGCACCGCGGACACGCTAACAGATCGCAACCACTACTTACAGCTCCGTTCATAAATCTTTAGACTCTTCTCTAAGTGTTTTACTTCAATTGGAAGATTGTAGTTAATCATCGTTAAATAGATCGTTTAATCACAATTGTATAATAAATCATATAGTAATATAAATGCAGTAAATATATAAACGGTTTTAATATTCATTTGATCAATTTTATATATTGGTTGTTGAAAACATTTTAAAAAGTTATTTCATACGTAACCTGATTAAAATATTTAAACCCTAAATCATAATTTTATTTACAAACAAGTATGTAAATCGGTTTAAAGTGTTTTTTCTGACTAACAAATTAAAATATCATAATTGCTGAATCGTTCATTCACATTTTTATGTATTATTCTTAATCGTCTTAAGACTTAAGAACTGAACATTCGATCGGACCGACAGACCTCGCTTGTTCGTGGCTCCTGTTATGCGTCGATTTTCGTCAATTCCTTAATGAAATTCACGCATCGCGTCGCGACGACACGGTCGATTAAGTTTTCATCCGAGCAGACGAGCTTCCTTCCCCGGTTACGTCCAATCTTGATCCGTGTTTTCGTCAGAAGTCGCGAGTCCGGGCTCACCTAGTTTCCATATGACCCCTCGACGCGACTTTATTTTATTTTTCGGTGGGAGGAGAAACGTTTATGTGAAACGAAGGGCCGGATTAAGCGGAGATCTTGTTATGTATGTAGGTTAATAATCGTAGGTTCATTTATTTTCAGTTCGGAGAAGTGCAATTTATTTTTAGGGAAAGAGCATTTCGCTCTGACGTTGAAATAAAATTAATAACCGCCCACAGCTGTGCTTCAAAGGTTGATACAATTATGTATTTAGATGTATGAACGCGATACGCTCGACGTGATACGAGCTTCGTGTTTTTGGACAATGCCTCAGAGTATAAAGTACAAGGATCAGAAAGTTTAAATACGCCATTTATAAAAACAGAATCGATGCATTAGAAATTTTCGTAATTGGACGTAAAATGAAGGTTGCAATAGAAAACTGATGGGAAGAGAAGGTAATTAAAAGAAAAGTCGAGGCTTCTTTTTTTCACTTTTATTTCCTCATGAACGGTTATAATTCGAAGGGTCTTCTTTCGACCATAAACGTAACTTTCATAGCCACCCACCTGCCTCGCGCGAGGTTTTTCAGAAATCTCCGCCCTTGGGGCAGCCGTTTGAACAAAACGCGATGGCGAAACTTTGCCGAGATAATGAAAAGCGGCTAATTTACGTTGCCATCGCCGTATTCAAAGACCTTTGACATTTCCCATCCATTTTTTTTCTCTCCACGCCTTACGTCGATTCCGTCTGTAACTTTTTAACAACTGTTGTTATCAAACTTTCCAAATATGTAAAGTGAAAAATACATTATAAAAGTGTCCGCGGAACGTCTGTCTGGGATTTGATGTATTTCCATAGTTAAAAATTCGATAAGAAAAACTTCGTCAACTTCCACCTTTAACGATACAAACGAATGGTCTGTTGTCGCGTACAAACTTCGATTGTTTCAACAGAAAGATGAATGCCGCGGCTTATTTTTCAATGCCGTCGTGTCACGGAGGCTAAATTGATGACCGTACTTGTCCACGTGAAAATGTAAACTCGAAACAATTGATAATTTACCATTGTCGACCTTTTAATACGTGAAGGAAAGGAGTTCGGTCGGGAAAATCTATTCCTCGCTATTAAATTAAACATATCCCGTGGCTGAGAGTCGTGGAAATCCTCAAAGGAGCCCCGGAGAACCGGATTTCATGGTAGGGTTAACACGCCGTTCGAACAGTTCGTTGTTTATTCCCGAAGCGTGTTTGGAAGACGAAAGAGGGAGCGAGATGTGATATTTCGAGGTTCGCAAGGCGCGTGGGACGCGGCTGCGGGGGTGTCGCAACACGTGAGCCGCCGCCGGGGGTGGAAAAAGAGGGCTGCGACGCGAACGGTATGACAAACCGGCGAATGCAGGAAATGGAGATGGAAACGGCACGGATGGAGGTGGAAATAGATAGACAGCCGGGAACTCGGTAATGATGGAATTATCGGAATCGAGTCGCGGTAATCTGCAACGTCGGGAAATTCGCAAAGAGAAGGGTGGTCGCCGTCGGAGGTAAGCGACGAGCCGGCGTATCGGGGACGCTGCGGCATCGATTAATTGGTCGGATCTCGTTGTAAGTGGTATACGAGGGATCGTTTACCTACGACTCTTACGATGAACACCTCGAATCCGGAAGCTTCCTACGCTCTCATTCCTGGCATAGTTTCTCCCACGCAGTTAGCATTCTCAAGACGCCGCGTGCCATCGCTGTCGTTCCGTTCTCAACCTTTGAACCCATATCTATCTATTTCGGTACATGCGCCTACAATCTCGGCGGAAAATGAAAAATATGCTGTAAAACAGATTTCTTTCGATTATTACATTTCGAAAAATTAATCATTCTTCTCATGTGTATTAAATCTCGTGTATCAATTTTCTATTTACATAGCATACGTATCATACAATTATATAACGTATAATACACTTTTAAGTGTCAGTTTCTTCCGATTCTTGGTATATAACAAAATTCCATGAAAAATAGATTCGATTTAATCGGATTAAACAGAACTACGCAAAATTCAAGTAAAACGAATAAACTGACAAAAAGGGAAACAGGGGGGCGGATGAAAGGAAGGGCGAAAGGAGCTCGTACGGCGAGGGAGAGTGTCGGGGGCGAGGGCGAGGGATGAGAATCTCCGGTTTTACGTGGCGCGCATGCGAACCCGGTGGTGGGCACCGTGCGCCCGGATCCTCAGTGCGCTCCTCACTCGCGACTCGTCCAGGACGATTCTCTCGGCCCTCCCGGGAGTCCCGAGGGACTCCGGGCATCCTCGCGATCGCGACTCCCTCCTCGACTGTTCTGTAAACCAATCGCGCGCGAAATCCCGTCGGAAATCAACCCCCCGGTACCGTTCGTTCGTGATCGACCGTTCGAGGATAACAGGAAGGAACATGTGCTGGTCGATGAGGATCAAGAATGGATCTCACGGTGAGGGATCGTTCCAGGATTTATCCCTGGGATCCATATCACAATCGATCGATACGATTTTCAAACTTTCATCAGGCTTCACATGGTGAATTAATTTTAATTTCGATCGAATTGACCTAAGATTGAAAAATCTTTCTAGTCTCAATTTTTTATTGAATTCTGTGTCGAAGTTGGAAAACGTCACCTTGTTTGGTATTATCTCATAATAGTTCCATAAAGTTCGTAAGTGTTTTTTGATGTCTGATATTACGTCGTGAAATAGAAAATCCTGAATTTATTCTTACTGTGTCATTTCGATCATTTTCAATGAGAGTTGTAAGAAATATTTTAAACGATGGAAAATTGTAAATAAGATCAAGTTTTTAAAAACTCTTATACATTCTTTAAGAAGAATTGAAGTTTTGTTGCAATAAAAAAAGAAATAAAGTATCTGTAGAAAATGTTCTCAGTTTGTAACGAAGTCTCGAAACAATGACATCTACAAGGAGATGAAAAGAACTCATGATTTGCGTTTAATTGTATCCGTCGTTATTATACTTCGTTCCTGTTTCGTTCTTGGAAAATACTAGCCGAGCGCGCAATTCGAGGCTGCGAATCGAAATTAAAGCCGGCCGATTGACAGTCCGACGCGACGATGCTTAACTCGCTACCTTCCCCGCCTTTCAGTTGAATTATTCATTCTCCAAATGTTTTTCTCTCTCCGTCCGTTCCAGCTCATTTCACGCTAGCTCTTCGCTCTGGTTTCACTCTGTCCTTTTGCCCGTCGACGGATTTAACGTCGAGAGTTTCGATAAATCGACGACATATATATATGTAGTTATTCTTTTACGATTTACCGTTTTTGGCAGATTTTATTTATCAACGACAAAAACCGCGATGTCCAAACGTAAACGAGTGATCGAATTCGTGTTGATAAAACGAAATTCAATGTCTCGTGAAAAGTGATCAAAAATTAATTACCTTTTATTGTATCAATTTATTGATTGTATTTTTATACTTAACAGCTTATCTATTATGAATGAATAAATGAAATCTGAACGAGATTACATAATTTTGAAATAAAATTGGTACCGTACGTATTAAGCGTTTGCATTCGTGTAATGGGCGATGTTTGATCAGTCAGTATTCACAATAATATTAATATTGAACGTTAATTGCAAATATATCTCTATTGATTCTTCATAAATGAAATGCGCAATATTCCGTTCTGTCCACATCCGACAGGAGTTCTGTATAATCCCGAGAATTAAAATATCATCATTCATCTACTGTATCAAAGATTTATAATGACTCGAATGGAAAGAGAGCATGTTAAAAGAAATTATAATTAAAAAATCAACGATTTTTACCTGCACAGGTTCCGCTCGCGATTTTCAAGGGACGAACCGTGCAAGGGGTGGAAAAAAGAAAATCAATTTCACGGCTAACTAGAGCATTCGAGATAGAAAATCGAACGCAAAACTGACATCCGTTATTTGCCATAAATCGCCGGGTGATAATGTGGATTTATTAGTAGAATAATTTCCGACCTTTCGCGACGGTTGAATCGCTCGCGCGATTCGATTAGGGGCGGTAGAGGGTGCGAGACGGCGCACCCTATAACCTTTACCGATGCCGTGGGCACATTAAATGCCTGGCCACTGAACAGAACCGCGCTACGTTTCGGCAATTAATTTAGTAACGACAAAGCTAGATAACTAAATACAACAAAATGATTGGCGAACAATTTGCGGGGTAAGAACCGAACGAGGTGTGATATTATGAGTAACCGAACTGTGAAATTGAGCTTAATTTCATTATTACTCCATGAGAAGATGTTAATTAAAAATCGTTTGTTTACACAAATCATTTATTTGTGTAATATTTTATTACAGCAAACTTTTTTTAATTCGTGCATAATTAGGAGTTACATGATTAAAATTCTGGGCCAAATCCTTAATTAAAATTTATGTAATACAAAACGATCGATGTTTAATGAGTTTAATTAAAGTTATTTATTATATATGCTTGTGAGGAAGTCGGTGAATAATTAGGTTTCCGACTGTAAAATCGGCTTGAATTTTTGACCGATCCATTAGCGACCAATAATTGCGTCACGACCGAGATTAGATTCCGGTTGAAAAAATTTCTGTCTCTGAACTACTCAATTAATTATAAGCCGCGAGCGCATCGGTGCTCGAGTATCTCAGTTCTGACGGAATAATTATCGTTGCCAAATTCAAAGCTAAAGATGTTGGGCAATCTCTCGTTCCTCGTTGCTCATTAATGACACGACGTTCGATAAATAGGCGCCCTGTCGCATCGTTAGCAATGGTCTCGCGGGCAAAACGGATCACGTCCAATCGCGATCTCGATTGGGCCGTGGAAAATAACCCTTAACCCACTGCCGCGAACAATGATACCGGCTGGTTGTATCAGCACTTTCTTTATCTGACTGCAGACCCTCGACACCGCCCCGCGTACACGTATATAACATATTTTGTTCGATAACTTTGCTCCAAAATTGTATCAGAATAACTCCATTTCGGATGCACGAGATAATTTCAAAGTTACGGGACAGGGAACGAACGTGAGAAACTGTTTCATTTACTTTTTGCACATCAGAATTTTAATTTAAATTGTGAAATTAGAATTGTGTGTATGTCAGACATGAAACATTCCCATGTACAAAATTTTTATCACATAGCACTAACAGCTACTCTGTACGCGCAGATGAATGTCAGATTGACAAGAACCAAACGTGTCCTCTCGGTTTATTTTCAAAAATTCATCAATTAAAATCAAACAAAAATTATATTAAAAAGTCTAAACATTTTTCAATACAAAATTTTTATTACACTAACACATATGACGTTTGATAATTAAAAAATGGGTTAAAAATCGCCAGGTGAGTTTTAGAAAATGTCCTCCCTGGGCGATCCATCGCTGATAATAATTGACATGTTGGACGGCTTCGGGCGGGCTTTCAATTCGAGCAAATATTTTTCTATATCTGTAACCAGCCTGACTGGCCACCGCACCGCGGGGTGCCCGACGGCACGCCTTTCTATACAGTAGATCACGTAGTCACGCGTGTCTGCCGGCCCAGGCGACGATAATCATCGCACAGTGAAAAAACATTTCCTCGTTCGTTTTGATATTTCCCATTCTAGTGCTTACCGTATTTTATTTACCACTACGCGAACGGCAAAACTTCCCCGTCCCTCCCCTGGCGCGTGGAAAAAATTTTACGGAGATTGATGGAGTGAACGATGCCTGGAAAATGGAACCGGAGGGAATATACGTACGCGCGTTTGCGAATGACATCGCGTCTCCTTGCACTGACTACTGACTCGATATATGAGATTGAAAATTGGCTGTTTTACGTGGCTGCAATTTTTTATGCGATTTACAATGATCGAATCGAGCATTTGAAAAATGTGAACCATTCGTTTCCCCCTTTCGTACGTCCCAACAAATTATTCAGACGACGTAAGACTGGATTTTACAACGAAACGGTAAAAATAATTGAGTGATTTTAACGCCGGGTGAAACTTGGAGTCTTTGGTCAGAAGTTAGATCCCTTAAATCAGGAATGAAACGGTTTATTGATGGTAAGGATTTTCCCGATCGGACGTGGAAACTCGTTTCGAGGAAAATCTGTCCGTGCGCTCGTTTACTTATTTACGCTGCTCGTAAAAATCCAAGGAACTGTTGCTTGCGCAACGTGCAACGCGGAGGGACGCGTATTGCAATAAATGTTGCAATTTGTTAAATGAACCCCCGGTGTTCTGGTATTATTACCAGTTGCTGGGAAATCCTCGGATTTTAATAGAAACAACGGCACGGCGTAAGGAACGGAAATAAACCCGGTTCAAAGAAATACTAAAAAAAGCGAGACAAGAGAGAGAATTCATGCTCCCTTATTTATTTATGATGCATTTGGCAATAACTGTACGCTTCCATGTTTCTGTAAATTGTTCTTCCACCCACGCGATCTAAATTATTTTTGTCCGAACTTATAATTGGTTCATGGGAAATCCAGATTTTCATTATTCTTGCGTAGGAATTCAATTAAAAGGAATTTCTTGGATTACTATTTCATTAAATTGATAGCACGATTAAGAAGTAATATTCGTAAAGGACTTCTCTCGAGCGAAATTATGCTCCATGATCTCCGCCCTCGAAACTAATTGTACAACACAAATAAGTGCCCCTATTTCACTCATTACCAAGATCTCTCGAATACGATGACTCTTCCATTTAAAGATGCTCTCGTCTTCCTCTGTTCTGTATTACTGGCACGGAATTAACAAGATTTATACCCCATGAATTAACGAGATCCTTGCTGACGATAATTCTTCGGTTTCAAAGGGATTATTGTATAATTCGAACGCTTTAACAGCCAGTATCAATCGAGCGGTATTCTCCAACCGCGATTCAAACGCGCTGTGGTATAACGAGCCAGCTTCCCTCCGGCCTTGCCCTCCGCACCCTTTGTACACTCTTAAGAAACGACGCGATCCGAACGAACGGCTTCGAGCCCAGTACGTACACAGGCACACGTGTGACGCCGTTAATTGACGATACCGTTTAACAGAGTTAATGATTATGGCTGTGCCTGTAATTAACGTGTACGATAATTAATGCTTCGAGCGCACCGCGACTGATTACAAATTTCGACGGCCTGTCCGCGGGAAATCGCGCGTCGAAATCGAACTGAACCCATCGATTCCCTCTATCAATTTGCAATTAACATCGCGTATAGCTTGACGGCATAATTATTTTTCCTGGCGAGAGAAGCCAAAGGCTTATCAAGCTTAAACTTCTTCCGTTTCTAACTGTATTCCTAAAAAATTATGGGCCTCAGATAATTAGATCTATTTTTAGGAACTAATACGATTTCAGTGGAATAAGCCAATATTTGATCAGACATATGGGAGGAGATATAGTTGTGACATTTTTATAAAATATAGAAGGGCTGGAGAATGGGAAAGTCTTATTTAAAGGTTCATGAAAAAAGCATATCGCTCGGGTTTAATTTCTATCATAAAACTTGTCAAGCTCGAGCTTCCCGGGGATTCTATTTACGTAACAGGAGGGCTAAGTATAATGATTCGTTGCTTGGATTACGCGATCCCACGCCCTATGAGCGGCTTGAGACGGAAAAGGATTTTTCGCTCTCGCGGTGAAGGAGTTTTCGAGGAAACGACGCAAATATTAAGTTAAAAAGTCAGCGGGAAAAAGTTTCGCCGAGGGGCTAATTTAAAGTCACCTTTGGAAATTGATAAGTCCTTTCCGGATCCTCGTTTAATTGCAGCTTGTTTCGAAGATCCGAAACTGCTTCCTCTTCTTCTTTCTTTTCCTCCTCGTTCCTTCCCCCCTCGTTGCCCGAGTTTCGTCTTAAATTAAGCAGCTTCGATGGTAAAAACTGTCTTCGCGAATCCGTTCAAACTCCCCCTCGAAAGGCGAAAGTAGTTTGTCAGTGCTCCTCCTCCGGAGGACCCGTAGACGAGCTACATTTAATATTCATTTGCCAGCATTGCGGGGATACGCGTTAACTCTAATGTTTACCTCTCAGATCAGCCCGATTCTATACAAGCCTTTTCACTCGCCTCGGTATTAGAATAATCGCAAGCCATTTATTTCCCACCATTGAAGATCACAATTGCAATCGAGCTTTGAGCAGAGCTTGGAATTCTTTGACACAATTTTCACCATATTCCATTGCATTCAAATCTCACAATCCTCCCTTGGCAACTTCCCGGAAACTTCCGCGCGCGCTGGCACCCAAAGCCAAGGCGAATCACCGAAACCAGCTCACGCTCCCCTTTCACCCGTCCCGAGAGTTTGGCAAACCACCGAAACAAAGTCATCAAAACCCTACCGTTTCCTGTGGTGCCAGAGCTGAATCGCTGCGTGTACACCGCAGCGCGCCGTTCTTTATTCGCCGGCGAATCAACACTCTCAGCCTTTCACGAGCCGCCGCGCTCGCCGTCAAAGAAGCGACATTCATTTCGCGGCTATTTATTATTGCAACGAGTATTTCCCGGTGGCTAAAAGGAGGACGGAAGGAAGGGTCGCGTGTCAACACCGCGCTGCCGCCGATCCTCCCTTTTCCTTTTCATTTCCCTCCGTTGCGTCTCTGGCGCCCGCGGACATGCAACGAAGGCCGGGACCTTGAGCTCTCACAGTCCCGTATAATCTTCGATATACCCGGCTGCCGGTCGCCATTAACATGCTAATGCACTTGCCGCAATAATTATAATTTACACGAGCGCGAGAATAAATAACCGCGTTATCGTTCAGACTGGCATGCTGCTGCGTCGGGCTGCCTTCCAACGGACTTATCTGTTGCTATTTTCCATTATACTTCACCTGTCCCGGACGCTAGACGAACAAAGAATATATTTGAACATATTATTTAGGCGAACTACTGGACATTTTCATAACACGTAATCATAAGTCTGCAGAATTTTACATTCATATCTGTCGCAGATACAGTTTCTCCATAAACGTATAAAATCTGCAGTTTAGTGCATTAAAAACCAATTTACTTATTTTTTTAATGCGCGAAACGTGTAACCCGAATGTAACTCATACACAGAGCTATAAAGTGGAACGAGTGCAGTTCTGAGTAGGAGGAGTTTGAAAGAAATGATTAGAAGTGTAGTTCCACTTTACCCTTCCTTCAATATTTGTCTTGCGCCATACAATACGTTATCACCGGCGACGGATAGCGAGGAAGAAAAAGTAGACGCTTTAGCATTCATGACGTTGTGAGTAACGCAGGTATGTACGCATTAGGAGGCAGTGGTATCGAGGTACATTTTCAACGCAAAGGCGAAGTTTCCTCGCGGGGGCTTCTGATATGCGCATGCATACGAGATGAGCGCGCGTGGTCGCCCCGGCATATTATAAAACGCGCCGACGGCGTTTTACCCGCCCGCCGCTCCGCCTCGCCCCTCGCCACGTTCGCCTCCCGCGAATGTATCACCGGGAATCGAAATCGTCGGTCAGAGGCGAGGCTGCCCTTTCAAGAACGAGATCAACAGACCGTCTTGAACGGTCTCCTTTCTTCTTGCTCTTCTTTCCAAGAAAAACCGATGACTAAGACGCTCGCGGGCGCTTTTCAAGATCGAACTCGTGGGATTAATAAGTTAAACGTTCCTTACAAGAGATCTTGCAAGTTTTTATACGGATGTTAACGGAAAATCCGACCTAAGCCTGACCCGAAGTAATAACTGGCTTCTGTTTTATTTCGTTTAAACTCGGATTTCCTCTGGCAGTGTTTCGGCAGACGCAATTACAAAATTAACACTGAAGCAAAGGAGGACTGGGATCGATGAGCAAATATGTACTGTATAACTGCAGTAAAGCTATTTTACACGAGGGATATAGATTTGATACGAAAATATGCTGCTGCGGGCCGGGGTGCATGTATATTGAAATCCGCTCGTCGGGTCCCGATGGTTCGTGCGTCATCAACGATTTCGGATGTTGACGGAGAATCGTATCCAATCCGGCGGATTCACCTCCGGCATTTATATTAATGTCGGATAACACCGACCGTCAAAAGAAGCGACTGCGTCAATATTAACTCTAGGCCCGACACTTGTATCGCGAGCGTGAATGTGTCATCAATGAGCACCGGATTCGCAAACGTTTATAGAAGTAACATCATAGGCGTTCATTTAAAATGTATTATGTTCCATCCTGAAATAATCTCGAATCTCTTGAAAGAAACGAAAGTACATTCTACTTCTAAAGACAGCTTCTAGATGTTTTCTACAGCCGGTGGAATAAATTTCCATCAAATTTGTAATAAACAAATTCATTGTTTACGGGCGAGAGATTCGCGAGAACCGCATCAGCGGTGAAACGCAACATTAAAACCGCAGGCGCTTTTCCGGCGGCCTCGGTCACTGGAAAATTCGCCGGCCAGAGCAAAGGGCTGGACCGAAGGATTTTCATTCACCGGGAACAATGGAGAGCAAAAGGTAGCGGGGGCGTTTCTCTCTCTGTCTCTGTGTCGAAATATGTAAACGCGCGTTCATCGGGGATGAGTGACAAGCGCGTGCACGTACGCTTTCACAGACAGGGTCGACAAAGCTCTTTTGTCGAGTTCACGGAACCGTACAAAGCATTCCTGTCTATTAATTAGCTTTTGCTGAGCTGCGCATCGCTACGCAACCCGACGACAGAACTGCGTGAAAGAGTTTCAAACGAATTGTTTCGTCGCAATCCGGCAGAGATTCAAATTCGATGCTGGCAACCACTCTTAGTAAAGAGATTCTGTTACATGTTAAACGTCGGCCACCAGTGATACTAGCTGAAGTTTCGATTAAAACCCAATTCTACGAACTCCGCGTTTGCCAATATTTGCTCCCTGAATTTTATGGACGAAAGATAGACATTTTCAATAAATATTCTTGGTTTCCATCTCGCGAGATCATAGAACAGAACTTTTTAAAAAGGAGGTCTCTTTTCTTTTGCCAATTTCCTGACTTCGAATGCTGATGTACGTACAACCGAAACGATGAGGATAGCACGGTTTCATCGGTATTCTACAAGCCTAATCTCGAGTCTCGATCGACGCGGGAGTGAGCGACGGGATACGGAGGAGGGCAAGGGGGGATTTGGACGAGCAGAAATGGAATCACGGATTTCCACGGATAACGATCTGTCCGGAGATTTTTCCATTTTTTAGCTCCCGCTTTTATTTCCGGGCGAATGATTCCGAGACCAGACCCGGTGAATGGACTCGCGCGATTTCCGAACGTAATCCGCGCAAAAGAACATAGAAAGGATTATTACGGCGAGGTGCATTCAATTTGTTTTCCTTTGACCGACATTCATGTTCCCAATAACCGAAAACAATGTTACTCATTACAGACGTAAATCACGTCTGGCTTTTATTGAAGTACCATTTTTAAAACAATTTTAATAACATAATTGTGTGTGCAATAGAAACATTGAT
Organism: Ceratina calcarata; assembly: GCF_001652005.2. Lineage (NCBI taxonomy): Eukaryota > Metazoa > Arthropoda > Insecta > Hymenoptera > Apidae > Ceratina > Ceratina calcarata. Next base: position 373,593 of record NW_017151492.1, on the reverse strand, counting down.
TATTGTTGGAAGTGGGTTCAAAAAATAAATATTCGGTTTTAAATCCTTAACTCAGTCAACTTTATTTGAAACTGGCGTTTGATAGTGACACGCTCGCGAATGGACTCGTCCTAGAGAACTGAGATTCAGAACTAAGAACTGAATACTGAGAACTGAGAAACGAATATAAATTCGGGCCTTAGACTTTGTTGCAAACCAAAAGAAATGAACATGTCTGCCTCTTTTCGAGTCTCGTTGATAATTGTTAGGATTGATAACGATAACAGCAACGACAACGACAACTGCCAATTTCGTCACCTATTGCCTATCTTCATGAAAGACTGTCTAATGTCTATTTTTCTGGGATCCCACAATTATAATTTTGAATTATCCACATTGGAAAAAATTATAAGTCAAAGCAAATTATGTTTAGATGCTAGAAGTTGATCGCTAGTCAAGATTACGGAATAAGTAGAGTAGGACCGTGTTGGGTCAGACGTTCATTCGCATCCAATTTAACTTTGCCCTCTGAACGAAGTTCAATTAAAAACTGACGATAAATTCATTCCACTCGCGGACAAAAATTTTCAAGTGACAATAGAGCCCCGGTGTGAAGAGCGACACGATCGATTAAACAAAAACGCGATCGACCGATTTTAATCACGTGACAACGAACCATTTTACGCGGTCAATTACAATATAAAAAGACAGCGAACCACCGAGTATTATCCTTCACTCGCGATCACGTCGACAATTTCCATCGACGGTCCGGCGAGAGGCGAACGACAGAATTTGAGAGAGAAAGAGAAAAAGAGAGTCAGAGAGAGAAAGGAAAAATCGGCGCGGAAAGACAAAAGGTTGGACCGGCGAACGAAAATGGCCGGCGTGAGTTAATTCGTCCGGTTCAGTCTCGCGTGATTTCGCGTTTCAGCCGATCCGCGTCCATCCCCAGCGATGTTTCCGGTTACCGCGTCAACCGAATCGTCTTTCGAACGTGATTCACGCTGGCCTGATCCTCAAACACTTCGCCCGAATAAAAACCTCAATTTTTCACTCTACCGTTTTCCCTCGTCGAACGTAATTTCACAGTAACGCACAGTACGACGTGATAAAAAAGTTCAGTTCTCTCTCCACCTACTTAGGAAAATTATTGTCCGCAGTAACCTAATAATTGTATTCACATCATTTCCTTTTTATTTATTCATTTATTTATTTATGGGCAAGAAACTTTTGATCACAGGGTGGGTCGGAAATCGGCCTACGATTTTCGGCCCACCCTCTATAACGATAATATAGAGCAATAGTTAATATAAATGTAGATGGAGAACGCGAATGATTAAAGAAATTACAAATTTCGTGAGCCCATGAAACTTGTAATTTACGCTTAGAGATAAAAAATGACTTTTATAACATTTCTTAGAAAGCAGATAATAAACAAAATTTGTTATTCAACGCAATGAAGCATTATGTTATTTGCTTCTGTTCGCAGATTCCAGGAAGCTGGTTATCACAACGCGGCCCCGAGTCGAAGCAACCCTAAGAGATTCACCGGCTTCCTTAAAATAATGCGAGCGAAGCGCATCGAGGAGGAGACGCGCTTCAGACTGTTGATGTATACGCACCGCGCCAAGTGTTGGAAGATCATTTAGTTAGTCGATCGTCTCGTTAAATCGAATCGAATCGAATCGTGATCGATATCTGGCTGTGATTTCGTCCGCGCGTCCGACCCGTTCGTAACCGGGAATCGAGTACTCACGAAAATATTGCTAGCTGGCCGTTCCAAAGTCGGCGGGCTCGATCGATCGTTCCGCGGGATAACGTCGCCCAATAGGAATAGTTTCTCGAGGACGCACGCGGATTCCGTTCGCTGAAGAACACCTGAAGTTCTGAAGAATCACCAGGCGGTTTACGCAACCGGTTATTGCATCGAGGAAGAACCAATTCGTCTGAAATAAGACTTCGATGCATCGAAATGGATTGAACGGATCTGTCAAGGGATTCCAAACGAGTACGAGAAGCATCTAGCGCTCGGTGCTGGAATTTTTTAGTTCCCTAGAATTAATAGGAAGATATAAGCGTAAACAATTTTCTGATGGTTGTGACAAAAGGAATTTTTAAATGAGAAAGTCGAAATTACATGTCGCTCGACTTATTAAACTACTTTAGGGATAAATGAATATTAAAAGGGGTTTACAAAGGGAAGTTAGAGATTGCGAACAAGAAGGATAAAATTTAAATGTCTGGCAGGAATGTAAAAAATTTGCCAGGACAGTGATCTGAAAAAGGAAGAATGCGAGAAGCTTAAACACTCAGGCTGTGAAAGGTAAATTCCGAAATTCGCCGGGGATTGAGATAAAAGGAGTGACACCGAAAAGCCCGTTGATCCGAAGTTCGCCAATTGATACGGGGATCCTGACAAAAGGAAAGTCGATCGTCGAGCTAAACAATTTTCGAAGTTTAATATTCAATGGGGACAAAAAGCCAGGGAAGAAAGTTTCACGATAAGAAAAAGAGGCAACGATTTTACAGATTTTAACCTGAACACGACGTGTGTAAGTTGCCAGAAGATTATCCGTGGCTTCGGAAAAATTTAGAAGCCAGAAAAAAAATATTATCTGACTTAAGCCGCGTGGAATCCATGGGAAAAGGAACGAGTTTTGCGGGATCTCCGGAACAAAAGGACGCACAAGTTTTAGGATAGAGTCCGGAAGAAGCCGTGGAATTTCTGGCTACAGCTGGGAAACCGTGAAATTCCCAGGAAAAAGCCGCGACGTAACAAGTTCACCCGGTGCCGTTGCCAAAATACTCTGCGCGAGCGACGGAACAATATCAGGAAGCGTGGCAATTTCACCCCTCTTCCTCGGAACGCAAGAAACGCGAATCAAATTCTCGTGAACTGCCTGGGACGGAGAACGCGAATTAAATCTTCGTGGGTAAAAACAGTGTGGCTCGCTACGTCAGAGAACAGATAATTCCCTCGGCGAAAATCTAATTACGATAAAAAAGAAGCTACCAAAGAGAATTCAGAGTGTGCGCAAGAAATCGTACGTAGCCTTTAACAACTGCTACAGCGACGGTATTAATTTTAAGGGGTCGAAGAACAAATTTTGCCAAACAGGAACGCAGATTTTCGTTCGTAGAATTCGACTTTAGGAAGAAACACATTCGGAATACATTTGGTAGAAAACTTTGCCGGTCAATGGAGATGCTCGAGGGATGAAGGCGGAACGGAGTGGACAGTGGAACGAGCGCAGCGTCAGCGCGAGGGGACGACGATTTTCACGATGCAGTAAAGTCGAGACACGTCGTGGGCACCAAATTTGCTCCCGAGACGGACGATGAACGAGCCCGGTCGTAAGACCGAGTGAATCGGAAGTGGACGTTCGCTGGACGAAGAAGAAAGAGAAAAGAAAATTGTCAGGGGACACTACTACATGAGATTGAAGTGAAATCTTGTTGAAACGTTCGAGGCGTGGGAAAGTCGATTTGAAGAAGGGACGGTTTGCAGACCCAGGTGGGGTTTGGTCGGACTCGAATTAACCGAAGCGGTGAGGACCCGAGACCGGAAGAGTCAGTGAAATAATTGGGCCGGAGGTGTGGGCTCGGAGGGAAAAGTCGGCGGGGGGTGTCGGGGATAGAATTTCAATTAGAGGGGCAGGGGCTGGCCGTTCGTCAAAGCTGGCGACGAAACTTCTTCACCTCGACTTCTTTCTCTCTTACCCCGCATAATCTG
>NW_017151492.1:362513-369370 GCF_001652005.2 Ceratina calcarata | reverse complement strand
GAATTAATAGGAAGATATAAGCGTAAACAATTTTCTGATGGTTGTGACAAAAGGAATTTTTAAATGAGAAAGTCGAAATTACATGTCGCTCGACTTATTAAACTACTTTAGGGATAAATGAATATTAAAAGGGGTTTACAAAGGGAAGTTAGAGATTGCGAACAAGAAGGATAAAATTTAAATGTCTGGCAGGAATGTAAAAAATTTGCCAGGACAGTGATCTGAAAAAGGAAGAATGCGAGAAGCTTAAACACTCAGGCTGTGAAAGGTAAATTCCGAAATTCGCCGGGGATTGAGATAAAAGGAGTGACACCGAAAAGCCCGTTGATCCGAAGTTCGCCAATTGATACGGGGATCCTGACAAAAGGAAAGTCGATCGTCGAGCTAAACAATTTTCGAAGTTTAATATTCAATGGGGACAAAAAGCCAGGGAAGAAAGTTTCACGATAAGAAAAAGAGGCAACGATTTTACAGATTTTAACCTGAACACGACGTGTGTAAGTTGCCAGAAGATTATCCGTGGCTTCGGAAAAATTTAGAAGCCAGAAAAAAAATATTATCTGACTTAAGCCGCGTGGAATCCATGGGAAAAGGAACGAGTTTTGCGGGATCTCCGGAACAAAAGGACGCACAAGTTTTAGGATAGAGTCCGGAAGAAGCCGTGGAATTTCTGGCTACAGCTGGGAAACCGTGAAATTCCCAGGAAAAAGCCGCGACGTAACAAGTTCACCCGGTGCCGTTGCCAAAATACTCTGCGCGAGCGACGGAACAATATCAGGAAGCGTGGCAATTTCACCCCTCTTCCTCGGAACGCAAGAAACGCGAATCAAATTCTCGTGAACTGCCTGGGACGGAGAACGCGAATTAAATCTTCGTGGGTAAAAACAGTGTGGCTCGCTACGTCAGAGAACAGATAATTCCCTCGGCGAAAATCTAATTACGATAAAAAAGAAGCTACCAAAGAGAATTCAGAGTGTGCGCAAGAAATCGTACGTAGCCTTTAACAACTGCTACAGCGACGGTATTAATTTTAAGGGGTCGAAGAACAAATTTTGCCAAACAGGAACGCAGATTTTCGTTCGTAGAATTCGACTTTAGGAAGAAACACATTCGGAATACATTTGGTAGAAAACTTTGCCGGTCAATGGAGATGCTCGAGGGATGAAGGCGGAACGGAGTGGACAGTGGAACGAGCGCAGCGTCAGCGCGAGGGGACGACGATTTTCACGATGCAGTAAAGTCGAGACACGTCGTGGGCACCAAATTTGCTCCCGAGACGGACGATGAACGAGCCCGGTCGTAAGACCGAGTGAATCGGAAGTGGACGTTCGCTGGACGAAGAAGAAAGAGAAAAGAAAATTGTCAGGGGACACTACTACATGAGATTGAAGTGAAATCTTGTTGAAACGTTCGAGGCGTGGGAAAGTCGATTTGAAGAAGGGACGGTTTGCAGACCCAGGTGGGGTTTGGTCGGACTCGAATTAACCGAAGCGGTGAGGACCCGAGACCGGAAGAGTCAGTGAAATAATTGGGCCGGAGGTGTGGGCTCGGAGGGAAAAGTCGGCGGGGGGTGTCGGGGATAGAATTTCAATTAGAGGGGCAGGGGCTGGCCGTTCGTCAAAGCTGGCGACGAAACTTCTTCACCTCGACTTCTTTCTCTCTTACCCCGCATAATCTGGAACCTGAGAACTTGAGTGCATTAGACGAGCTAACTCGTGAATAGCAATTTGTTCGTGTTGAAAACTTAAACGAATGTCTCCGCGCGTGATTATAGTCGCGTCTTGCGTGAACAACGGTCACTGTGTGTGTAATATTGAAAACAAGTGTCACAGGGTGAATAAAGTGTAGAACATAATAGGAGAGACCAAGCTTTTAAAAGAGATTCTATAAAATTGCGGGAGCGCCGTTGAACAATTTAAACTAGTAAGAAGAAAACGAAAGTGAGAGAGTGAGTTAACAAAAGGGATAATATCGTTTTGATCACTGTTTAAATAAGATAATTTGTCCGGTGCGAGAAAAAAAAATAAGTGTACGGGGAGAGGAGTCGAGTGACTCTTGGACGTCGGCGAAGCGGTTCCATTAGCGGAATTCCCCGGTCGAAAGAAGCAGGGTAATTAAATTGATCGATCCGAGGGGTAATCCTGCAGGCGGCAACGGACTTGATCCGTTTAACGAACTGCAACGAGGACGAGGGATGCGCGCGAAATTAGTCGGCCGACGAGTAGGACGAAGCGAAACAATAGAGAAAATCAGACGGCGGGCGTTCGAAGAACCAAGGGAAAACTGCGAAATTGTCGAAGTGGTAGGGGTCGAAATTGGGTTAAAAGCAAGTTTTAGTCGCGAACGATGATGTTTGTCAAGTGTTGAATAGCAAATCCTGCAGCTGAAAACAGTTTCAACCGTTCTCCCTTGAGACAGTGTTGAAAAGTGCTGGAATAATCGCAGCAATAGCTTTACCATTATTATCGTAGGAAATTAAACGCGCACAAGCCTAACGTATGTAATTGAATGAGTGGGACGAAGAATCATAGAAAAACGAGTTTGCCGATGAAGGAAAGAATAAGAGGAGGATGTTAACATTTAGGTAACTGTTCACATGACAGCAAGAAAGTATCTCCTCAGTGCTGAGAAATATAAAAAAGAACGAAGTTTAAAGATCTCATTGTTTCTCCATATTTAATGATCGCATTTTTCCAAATCGTTGCTATATTAATCTATTATTCAATAAATGAAATCAAACCAAAGAAGAGCCTTCCAAAACTTATAATAGTCAACCCTCGAGTGAGAACCACGTCCACACCGAAAAGAATAAAACTGACAAAGGTCAGCCGCAATACTAAAAGAACTGTGACGATCGTAAAAAAGCATAAGGATCCAGCGACCTTGGGCCGTGAATTATGACATCTGTAGCGGGCGATCGGTGATCTATCGATCGTTGGTTCGTTTCGCGATGGAGCTTTCTTGGCGTTGTTCCATCGACGCGGCTACAGCGGCGTACGTCGAGAGCCCGGGCTCGGGTTCGGGGCTTTATTCGGCCGGAAGTGGTCCGTCGTGGTTCGAGAGGACGCGGGGCAGAGGCGCCATAGCATAAACTGAAACTAAAATGCGAGAACTGAACGCGACCGCATGCGCTGCCCTGTACGATCGCGTCGAGTGGTCCGGCCCGTGGATCCTTGCTACACTGATCGTTCTAGCGATCGTGAACGTGATGGTGGTTCTGGGCAACGTGCTCGTGATTATGGCCGTCTATCATACAAGCAAGCTGCGCAACGTCACGAATATGTTCATCGTTAGCCTCGCTGTGGCTGATCTGATGGTCGGCCTAGCGGTGCTTCCATTTAGCGCCATGTGGGAAGTCTTCAAGGTGAGTTTACGTTCCCGATTTATTCCGAGCCTCGTGAAATCGCGTATCACGATTGCACCTATAAATCATGTACGATGTTTAATGTGAGAATTAAGAGGACTTTAGGAAAACCTTGCTTGTCTAATTTTAGCTGTTTCATTGATTCGAAACGTGATTTACTTTTTGTATTAGGGAATATTTTCTACATATGTATAAATACATTCTGCGGAGTACAAAATTTTATTTATATGACTAAGTCGAAGCGATTAAGGAGTGGAGTTACTCGGTTTCGAACGAAAAAAAGTTATACATTTTTACCTAGCTAAAAATCGCGGTTGGAGAACCGGATACGTAACGAACGTTTAACGGGCCGCGGTATTCTCGTGGCGGTCGTCGCAATATTCCGTCTGGCACGAAGTTTCGAATTTCACCGGTCTCGAGGACTCTCGAAACTCCGAATTCCAAGCCGCGGAACTCGGCAACTCATCACCGTCGCTTCCCCTCGAACGAGAGACGCCATTGCACTCTGTCTGAGAAAAAAGAAGGAGAAGTACAGGAATGATCGATTGCTCGGTGGGATCATTAAACGGGCGAGAGATCAAAGGCCAACACGCGTAGTATCAGTAGTGTTTCCGATGTTCGTACCCGCTTTGAGGGGTTGCCGTTCTCTTTCGGAGGATTCACGCGTTTTAATCTTGCGGTATAAGCGTGTTGCCGTACTTGGCAATCGTTTCGGAAGCGCAGAGAAATTTGGGTCGTTTTTTTTATCAAACCTTAGAATCACTGTTAATATCACTAAATTGTATGACAATAACAAAAACATGCATTCACTGTTTAATGATAATCCAAAGCAACGAGGGAAAATCTATTTTAATCATCATTAAATTATGAAATCTAGCTTTAGAATTGTTCGTATCCTACCAAACGTCCTTCCCCGGAAACCCATTCATTCTCCATCAAAGAACAATCTCATTGTCTCTCGCATTACACGCAACGAAATAATCCTCGACGACGACTAAAAGTCGGGAAAAAACTCACTCCTCGGTCTCAGTTATTGTTCGCAAAAACGCACGGGAGGGCTGGGTTGCTAAAAATATCCCGGGACAATTATCGTCGACTATTAAAGCAGACTGGAGCCTGAGCCCTGTCGATGTATACGTATACGTACAGCTGTGTATAGTATGCATTCCGACGCATCGCTATCATCCCTCGGAGACCCGAAGAATTTGCGGTAAAAAGCGTGCGGGCGAAATAAACGCGGACCCGGAATCGAGGGGGTGGGTCAAGCGCAACAGTTTGGCGGGTTCTCTCGGTCTTCCGTTTCTTCCTCGCTGGCTTCCGTGATTCACTCGCCAAAGGATAAACGATCCTGGACGAGGAAGGACTCGAGATTATTGCGCACGGTATCAGATTTCAAACCGACTACATTTTTCTCTGATGAAAAAATCGGGAATTTTATTTTCTTTATAAATAATAAAAATATTTTTTTTTTTGCTTTTCGTACGAATAATTTGTTGAGTCTGGTACCACGCGACGGAGAATAGACTCATCAGATTCCAATTAAATTAATGATTTACCAACGCGATGTGAATAACTCTAGTGGTAAAGGCCTTCGAAATTTGTCACCAGGCATAGTTGTTTTAATTGCATCCCCTGCCCGTTAGAAACAATTGAACATGCATCGATCACACTTAATAATCGGTAACAGTTGAATCGTTGCTGTGTCCGCGGTCGGCTGAAGAGATATTAGCATCGCGAAACGGTTACGTGCAAAATATTCCGGTGGTCAGTACTCATTAATAACGTGGCACGCGCATTATCGAAGAAGGATGGGGTTCGTTGGGGGGTTGATTAATCGAATCGAACAACGGCGTGGACAGGAGTCCGTGGGTAATTCGAAACAGGTGGTTGGAGCGGGCACGCGCGTTCGCTTCTAAACTCCCTTTCCCTGTTGCACCTGCTGCTTGCAATCACGGGGTTGTATTATGCGCGACAAGCCAGAGAGGAGAGCTCGATCGACGTGTCACGGTGTATTTTCATCTTACCCGGGGACAATTTGTCTAGAAACGCTTTGTCATAATGGATAGTTGATGGCCTTTGATCGACTGTGCAGGGAAACTTCATTGAGCTCAATTTGAGATTAATTACTAAACGATAAGAGTAAATTATTGTACTGAAATGTCTTGTCTAGTGATTAAGCAAAGCAGATTTGAAGCGGTGAAAACTCAGAAATTAATCAAAATATTTAAATCATGTGTCACATGAATTACAAACTAAATAGTAGAAGTACAAACGAGGTATATGAGTAGAACTATTGTTTTATGGATTCTTATGTCTTATGTTCGATTGATATATCAAAATGGAAAATTAAAGCTCATCCGGACATTCAGTGACAAATCCGAACAAGTGATTAAATAAAGGATTAATACTTAATCAAGTAGTATTGGAGAACAAGAGGGATCACGATCAAAATCAAAACCGAAATCTAAACTATAATCAGAATCCCAATTGAAATCAGAATCATAATCAGAATTAAAGTCGAATTTGAAAGCACAATTCTAATCAGGGACCGAATGAAAGTCGAGGTCGGAACCACAACTCCAATAAGAATCCGAACCAGAATGAAAATCGAAATTGAAGCCACAATTCTAATCACAGTTCGGATTAAAATCTGGACCAGAATCACGATCAGAATCAAAAGTCAAAATCGGAACCATAATCAGAATCAGAATTAAATGATGGCCCTATTGATATGCCAAGTGTGTAATAAAAGTAAATCAAAACGTTCTTTTATTTTATTTCACGACATTTGAACGAACCTAATTTTATGCGATACGATTAATCTCATTTCCGACCAAATCTGGACATGGAATTGGTTTGCCAACTAACACGTTCTACTGTGATTTACTATCCGAAGGTCTGGATATTCGGTGATCTATGGTGTTCCATTTGGCTGGCGGTGGACGTATGGATGTGCACAGCTTCGATATTGAATCTGTGTGCCATCAGCCTCGACAGATACTTAGCGGTAACCAGGCCAGTCAGTTATCCCCAGGCAAGTACTATCCACCGATTACTCGATTTCGCGGGACAGATGTACAGCCACGGGGTCGTTCGATGAAACCATTTGTCTCTTAGAACAGTCCGTGTCAGTGACGCAACGTTTCAACGGGTTAATTGCCCAGATCGTTTGTTGAACTTCGGTTTTCGTGATCGTTAGACCAGAGTTGCATCAAAGCGTAGAATCGTGCAGCTAGTTTGATTTACGTAGGTCTCTAGGCAATCGAGTGTAACGATTTAATTTCAGTACAACGACATATAATGCATAATAATCTGAATACCATTTAAAGTGAAGTACATGTTAAATCTTCTAGTATCTAATTAAAAGTTTTACTTTGAAATAATCATTTTAATTGTTGTAACGAGTGATCATTGATCAATCTTCTAATTGAAAAATTTAGATCATGTCACCGAAAAGGGCGAGATTGCTGGTGGCAACTGTGTGGATCTTGAG
>NW_017151492.1:354822-361716 GCF_001652005.2 Ceratina calcarata | reverse complement strand
AATAGTGATTTAGTAATTATATTAAGAATTAAGGAAGCTTGAAGTGTTCTAAAAATTACATAAGTTTTTAGTAATTAACAATTTCGCAATTAATTAGAATAGTATTAAAAAATTCCATAAGTACTTGAAAAAAAATGTCTACATTTTACTATCCAAAAATCCAGGACGCTTAAAATCTCGAAAATTTCGACGCTCCAGTACGCGCTTAATCCTTTTGATATTAAAACATTCCAAGCTTTCAGTCAGAATTTCCGCGCGTGGCAGCACTAAAATTAAAATATTTCAACGTCCTAATTGTTTGAATCAAAATCATCGTAGAAAATATTAGATTCTTTTTTTTTTTTTACTCCTGCGAGACGAGATCGCATGGAACAGAGCTAGCGCTACGGAGCTAAATTACTTGCCTAATCGGGCTTCGCCAGACGCGATCCGCGGACGAAAACAAGAATTATTAGGACGTCGAGAGCAACGGGGGGGAGGGCTGGAGAGAGATATCTAAATTTCTGGCAAACGCCGAGTCTATTCTTGCCCGTGTTATCGCGATCGGCGCGTGCATCAATCCACGCCGAGTTTATGCTCGACATTGCATCTAAATCAGCCCACTGAGTAGACGGTTAAACGTTCCATCGTGTGTCTGGCAAATTTACGATCGTTAAGCCAACCCTCGCCCCTGCGGCGTTATCATTTTCACTTCGCCAGAGATATATCAGTTTTTTTTTCCTCGTCCATCGTTGGATAACCCGGCGCGGTTTCTTTTTCTACACGGGCCGAAATAAAAGAACGATATACAATAGGATGATGTATTAAGATTGGACGTCGATTGACGATCCGATAAGGAAGACGAATGGGGATGGTTATTAAGCTGAATCGAAGATGGGCGTTTTGTATATTAGATACGGGGCATTCGTTATTTCATCGTCTTTGTTCTGATTTAATATTATTACTATTAATACTAATAACGAAGTAATTCATTAAATGAAGGAGACGATTCGAAAGAAAATGGAATGGTTTCAAAAACGATGCAGGTTGTTGTTTACAATTTAGCTGACTAGCATCGATTGAAACAACGACGCGAAATTTCATAGGTTGCCCGAGTACATTCCGTTTTTCCAGCGTCGCGGTGGCGATCGGAAGATAGGAAATAAAACGCTCTCCCTATTCATCATGTGTATTGTGCTTGCGTCGACAAAGGGACGCGCAAGTTGATCCCTTATCTGATACAAAGGGCAATACTGCAGACAAACAGCGGCTTTATCCGTAGACGCGAAGTTTACAAGGCTATCAGCCAAACTCTCTCTCTCTCTTTCTTTCTCTCTCTGTCCGTTTGCCCGTTTCGTATCTTGCCTATAGAAAAAGATACGTCAGAACAAAAATGAAACGCACGGCGCACCGATTCCCGGCCCAACATTTACCTCCCGCAATCTCATTCCATTCATTTCTGACCTCCGAGCCAGACAGTCGGGAAATTGAAAATAGTGCACTTAAATGGGACGCGCTGTTTCAAATTTTAACTGTGAATTCTTTCCCAAATGCGAGTGCTTCCCTAGTGATTCTCTTTCGACGAGAAATCACGTTATCGTTATAATTAATTCCGGGAAAGTAAAGAAGCAAAACGGGACAGAGAAGGAAAGCGTGACTTAACAGGTGGCACCATTAACCGCGATGCGAAAGACGCCGCTTTGCAACGCGCGTAGAACGAAATTATCCCTTCTTTGAACCAACTTCGACCAACCTTTTTGCTTTCATCCCCGTCGACGACGCGAAATGAAAAACTTGCAATTTTCCAGCGCGCTCGGTTCCTTCTATATACCGATGTTGGTCATGCTGTTTTTCTACTGGAGAATCTACAACGCGGCGGTCTCGACTACGAAGGCCATTAATCAAGGCTTTCGCACGACAAAGGGCTCGAAAATGCTCGGCTCCAGGTAAACTGTACCTCCACTGTCGCCGAACGGGAAGATAGACGCCATTATTCGTAGTTTCAATCGGCACCATCGGAGACGGTGCGACCCATTCGAGCTTTTAACGACACTATCGAAAATCAACTAGCCTTTGTCTTTCCCTCGGTTGTTTCGCGTTCGAAACTAGTTTAGAAGTTTTCTTAGTTTTCTCTGGTCTCCGGTGGCGTTGGCTTTTTAATTATTACTGCAGTAATTGAGTCGTTAATTTCATTGTGAGAAGAGGAACAAAATCATAATATAATTCCTGTTAAAGTGAGAATTAATTTGTTGACGAATAATGGACGTAGGAATTGAAAAGGGTAGGGCTCGAGGTTGACGGATGCCATGTACATTTTTCTACAGATTCGACGAACAGAGGTTAACGTTGAGGATCCACAGAGGACGGGGAAGCGTGCATAATGGTAGCAACAACGGGAGCCCGAGGAGCCCGGAGTCGAATAGTCGGAATTCGGTGAAAAGGGAGAAGAAGATCAAGATCTCGGTGTCGTATCCGAGCACGGAGACGCTGAATACGAAGTGCAACACCCTCGAGAGAACGCCCTCGAGGTGTTCGCAGACCTCGGTGCACTATAGCAACGGGCAGACGCACAGCCAATTGTGTCCGACTCCCAAGAGCACGCACCTCAAGGTAATCAAACGATTCTCCCCTTCGAATTCAATTTCCTCTTGTGTTAAAACGATCTCGTGGTAGCGTCAAATGGAAAAAAAAATTGCATGTACTCGTTTAAACTGATAAAATATTATGAAGAGAAAAGAGATTATTAGAGATTGTCGACATGTTGATTAAACAGAAAATTTTTTATGTTTGGTATATAAAATTTCATGGTTATACAAAATTGAGTATTTGTATAATTCCGCATGCAATTAAATTTTCGACAATGTAAACCGCACCGAACGAACTGCAGCTCCCCATAAATATACATTTGTGTCCTCGAAAAAGCTGTACTCGCGAATACCAAAATACATAATCCCAGCATTTTTAACTCCCGACTGGAAGGAAAAAGCTGTGCTTCATTAAACTTCGTAATTAGTGCAGCAAACGCACGTATTCTCTTCGAGAAAAAGAACTCAGATAATTACGTTTAGTCCACATAAATAATGTTACCAGTAAAAAAGACCAGATAACTCTATTAATGTGTTTTATGGTTTACTCGAATCTTTTTCTGCAATTACGATTCGCGATTTCCTTGACCGCAATCTACTTTATTTCCGAATTGATGATTCCTATTAAAAGACCGTAGAAAAAAACGAACACAATGCGTTTAACGAATTTTACGAGCGAGAACGAAACGAACGAATGGGTGGTTTATGAGCGAGTAAAATCGTAAAGTCCCGTTCGCGCGGTTCCTTCTCCGCCTCCACCTCCTCTCGCCCCGAGGAAAACGGAGCGTCGTTAAACGGCGACGTGATGCGTTCGCGACAGGTGAGCGGCATAAACAGGGTTGGCAGCACCAGGAGGCCCAGCAGACGCAGTAGCTGCGAGAGTCAGATGATGGGCGACGAAGTCTCGTTGCAAGAGCTCACCCAAGGCAGCGAGGACAAGCCCAGGGTGACCAAAATGGGCAAGAGGAATATCAAAGCTCAGGTATCATTCAAAACATACAAATTGGATTCATTTGGAAAATATTTGCAAATCTTTGTTGGTTTTCGAATTATTAAATGCAGCATAAAATTAAATATGAATAAATGAGAACAATTTGCGAAGGAAATCTAGAGGGATTTGATAATGTGAAACACAGGTGAAGAGATTTCGAATGGAGACGAAAGCGGCGAAGACGCTGGGCATCATCGTCGGTGGTTTCATCCTCTGCTGGCTCCCGTTCTTCACGATGTACCTGGTGCGCGCCTTCTGCGCGAACTGTATTCACCCCACCGTGTTTAGCGTGCTGTTCTGGCTAGGCTACTGCAACTCCGCCATAAATCCGTGCATCTACGCGTTGTTCAGCAAGGACTTCCGGTTCGCGTTCAAGAGAATCATCTGCAAGTGCTTCTGCAAGCGGCGAGCGAATACTTTGAGGCGTGGCAGCGATGGAAGCCAATTGGCGATGAGGTGAGCGATTGATTTCTAATAATCATAATCAATAATGATAAGTGTTCTTCGTATTATTCAAATCGAAGTGAAAATTCTTCCTTGAGGCGATTACTGACGAGGAGTTTAAGTTAGAAATTTAGGAGACGTCAGTAGTATAAGTCAATAATAAAGATNGAAGCCGAACTGAATATTTTTCAAACATGCTATCAAAGTTTGAAATTAAAATTGACTGAATCAAATTATTATTAAAATCTTATAGACACATAAATATCAGTTTTTTAAAACAATATCGAGCGAATGTATTTGTCGCACGAGATGAAATTAATCACGTTCATCTCATGAAACGCTGACTCGAGTAACAAGTTTATTAGAGAAACTCGTTAGTCATATTATCGAACTCTGTCTACGGAAGCTGCGCTACAATCTGGGATCGTTTTGCTCGTAGAAACGACCGGAGTCCCAGCTACTCGATTCAGGTGCCTCAGCAGGGTGCGTCGATCGACGACTCGGATCACGACCCCAGCTCCGATCCGACGGTGCACTCGCAGAGCGAGTCGAGATGACTGTAGCGCGGCGGGTGTGGCGCGCAGCGCGTCACCTTCGACCCGAGGACCTCCAAAGTGAGGATCCAGTCCTTCTGAAGAACCTCGGGAACGATCGAGCACGGTTTCGATCGTTCCCCATCTCAAAGTCGGATCTCGATCCGAGCCGAGGATTCGCGGCAAAACAGTCGAGCTTCATATCGGTGTCTTACCTCGTTCCGTTAGCGAAATCGCGAATCCGAAACGTTCCACGAAACGAATTCGCTCAAACTAGTCGTAGCTCGAGACTGATGTATGGGAATGAACGAACTGATCCGGTGTGACATCGTAGAGATGAATCTTGAGCCATTCAAGGATGTTGAAGTTCCGCTAAGATTAGTTAGAATAATCGCAAAAATTCAACCGCGAAGTACGAGAGATTGACAAATGAATGAGAGAGAGAGAGAGAGAGAGAGAGAGAGAGATTAAGAACGCGAGATTAATGAACGTAAATACGTGTCGATATCTACAGCATATGTGTACCGCAACCTATGTTAAAGAAGCAGGTTTGGTTAAATCTTTCGTGACCAACGTACGTTAGTTGGCCACGGTTCTAAACTCCTTCTGGCCTCTCGCAAGCGAAACCGCCACATCGTTGCCGCCATACACATTGTTTCCGTAGATTTTTTACCGTTCCTCGTTGGTTATTTGTGATATAATAGCGTTTAAAAACGGCAGCTTTCTGCCGAGCCACGCGACGCATGGGCATGTCGCGGAGGCTGCTTCGAAAAATCATAGATCGCCGATTAGATAAGAGAAGACTGCCCCGGGAACACGACGAAAGAAATGGGAGAAATGAGAAATTTCAAAATGATACCGGTGTGTCGATTCGTTTAAAAAAAATCATAGATCGGTGGTTAACATCGCGAAACTGCCTCGGAAACTATGAAAAAGAATAAGGCACACTCGGGGAACGTCCTGCAACAGGTGTAACGAAGCATAGTAACGAGCCACGGAATCGTACGAACGTAAGTGTTGTTATATTAATGCAATTTATGAGACGACGGAGACTCGTGTCAGGACATTTTGCGAGGGCTCCGTTTTTCGTACGTCGTACGTCGAGGCAGGGGGACAGAGCCCGAGAAAATCGGCGAGGTTCATTGTATTATGTGATATACCGTCTACAATACGTAACGAAACGAATGCAAAAATAAATATTGCGAATAAATCCATGATCGTTGATTCGTCCTGGTAATTAACCATTACCCCAATTACTCTCTCGCTTTTCACGACTCTTCATGAATTTTCGTATTTATATACGTATTATTTTATGTGCTTCGAACGCTGGATTTATTACTTGAAAAGTAATAAATGCGCCGTGACTGGAAATATTTATTTTCTGATCTTTCAAAGATTCAACAATTTTTATATTCGACGAATTGTACAAATGGAAATATGATTTCAGAGAAGTGTATTTTCATCGAAGTCTGATGCAACCTCATCGTTCAGGTAAGTATATATATAATATATAACTTATTATATTATTTATAAAATAGAAATTGATCTAACGAGCGAGAGCAGGTGAAGAGTGCGCAGCTTTATATCGAAGATCGTAATTTATTGATCTGCTCTAAAACCAGCGACAATTACATAACACGTGCTCGCCCACTCACTCGTTGGCTGTCTTAACGCCAATAGAAATTGGGTGCAATCGTTGGTAACTGCATCTCTTTTCCCAGTATTTTATTTTTTTAATAACAATCTCTTTAATGAAAATTTCTATATTTGTATCGATAACGTTTGAATAGTGAGTGAAAAACATTTTTAATAAAACCGTTGAATTGTCTCGTTCGAAACAAAATAAGTATTCCATTGCCTGGTCACTGCTATCGTCCATTTCGTTCATTTATTTTTCACACTCGACTATTTGAACTTCAGCATTCCAATCGATATTCAACTCCGGTTCACTCCATTTCGTAGATTGGTTCAGTTACATTAAATACCAGAGCACGTTCAAACAGACTCGAGCATACTAGCAGTTCAGAGTCAACATTCGATTAAAATGGTTTTAAATTTGTACGATCCACGGGAGGGAATAACATTTTTTCATGCACATACATTCTACAAACAAGCAAAAAGTTGAAGAGCTGTTTATAAAAATTTATTTCATTCTCTTCTGTTTCGTGATCGTTCCAATGTCAAATGCTGTTTTTTAAGGATGTATTGGCTATACAATCAATCTCCAAAATTTATTTACCTCAGACAAACGCATTTCCTATAATTAAAAAATTTTATTGGCATTGACGAAATCCGACCGTCTCACCGTCGAAATGGTGAACTTTTGACAAAAAATTTGGTTTTTCCTCAATTACTCCTAAAC
>NW_017151492.1:307214-354371 GCF_001652005.2 Ceratina calcarata | reverse complement strand
AATAATAACAAATTCAACGTGCTAGCATTGTTTAAGTATATAGCCTATACATCCTTAAACTCTGTAGACAAAAATTGAGAGTCATCGATATGAACCAGGCATTCGTTGATTAATTGATCGGTATTCGTAGGTCGAGGCTGGATCAAAGCAAATTATTCATTTAATTCATTGTGCCAGCGAGTAGGAAGCATTTGTGCAAACAGTCCACGAGTTCTGTCGTTTAATTAAATTTTCAAATTCGACCTCAAAGCCTGGAGCCCGGAGGTTTTCAACGGTGGTGAGAATGCATCGATGATGGCCAGTAAGGGGCAGGTGGACACACGCTGTTGAGTAAATTAACGAATTCAGCCGAGTCAAAAGAGAAGCCTGCTTTTATGAAACCCTCGCTAGACGTTTCGAATTGCACTCCCGAATGCAACTCCAGCCAAATAATTTCAATCCGCGCTGCTGTTATTGCCTCCGACCTACGTTTTTGCTCAAGACTATTTATTTTCTGATGAAAGACGCGACCTTCTTTAGAGATTTTATTAGAATAAAACACATTCATTAAGAAATCTGAGTTATATACATTAAAATGATTAAAACTGACTTTGTTTATGAACAATTTTTCTGCCTGATTTCAATTAATAATAAAGATTGCTCTATTCAATTGATGAAAAAGTCTGTGAAATTGAATCTTTCACGGAATTTTTTTAAAAAGAAAATTAGTTAGAGGATGAATTTGCTGAATAATGAAAGAGGAAAATGAAAAGGCCAGGCGTGCGTGGATAAAATAATTTATTCGTCCGTAAATTGACTTAAGTCGTGACGATTAACAGACAGATGAAATACAGAAAATAGGCGAATGCGAATTAAGTACGTTCCCGTTTCGCGTGTCCGTGCGGAACGAACTCGAAAGGCATTCGGGAAAAGTTTGATTACATCCGCACCAGTTAAGTAAAACCGCGTAAGAAACTCGTGATCGAACGGCGTGAAACGAAAACTATCGGGCCTGTTTGATCGCGCATACGCCAAGTCGAAGGGAAAGGGTGGCCCTTATCAGCAACCGAACGAGGAAACTTCCTGCGGTTTTTAATATCTCGTCGTCGGTTCACTGAGGGTTTGATAATTCGTGAGAATTTGAGAGCAAGGATGATTACTTTTGAGAATAAAATAAGGAACACTATTAAAAAATGGTTCAAATAATTCATTTCGATCAAAGAATTTCTAATGACTTCCCTCGAATTCCCAAGGAGCGATTAGAATAATCAAGGATGTTCCTTTTTCTCTTTTCCACAGTGAAACAATTTTTCTATCGCTCCTCGAAATTATACGAAACACTTCTTGGTTTTACTTGGCTTCCGGAAGATTGGTGGCCATAACCCTGAACCCGTTATGGTCTGCCACGTAATGAACCTGTTGCAAGATCCCATTCGGGTCGATGTAACTATACGCGCCCCTGGTCGTCCCGTCCAACGATCTGGACTCGGTTTTCGCGCTCGAATCGCCGGTGTAAGTGTAATCGTATTGTCCCAAAGAGTCCTGAGTGTGATGGAGCGAGCTGTGCAGCAGTCTGTATGGCAAAACGGGAACCGCGTAGGGCGCCGAGACGGTGACGGGCCTCTGGACGCTGCTCAGGCTTACCAGTTGGCCCGTCTGCAAGGAATTCCCTCCATCAGTCTTCTGTTGACTGGACCGAATTGCGGACGTTGATGAAGAAGCAGCGGTCGTTGGAGGTAATACTTTGGCGAGATTAGGGTCCGGTTTTGGTATCTCGATCCTTTCCGCCTCGGAGCTCGAAAGGAGGAATGGATTCTTGGTAGTTTGCTGAAATAAGATGATGAGTTTAGCGGTTTCCGCGTCATCACCCTATAGTTTAGGCATAAAGATTGAAGGGTTAGAAATTACGTTTCTTCTAATGGAATTTCTTTATGCTCCTTTGTAAAACAGCGTTTCGTTTTAAACATCGCGTTTTATTTATTATTTTTACAACGACGTAGACATTTGAAGGTAAATTAATGGCGAAGTTTTGATATCGTCAGCGAACAGCGTTAACACCCCGAGCGTATTTACATAGAATAAGTTAGCGAGCTCGGTGTCGCATCGGAGATTCGCCAGCGCAAAGTTAATTTTTCTCCGAGAAGCGAGCTGTGCACCGAAATTACCGTCTGCCATGGTAATCAACGGGGTAAGTTCGTTTTTGGAAAATTAACCGGTACGTGAGCGGAAAGTTTCGCAACGTGCAAACAGAACTTCGCGGCCACCGATACGCGGGCGTTCCCAAGCCCCCACAGCCGAGATACGTATTCACCGCGATGTTAATAAAATGTGTAACGACGCAGGGTAAATAGGAATTTGCGGCCGCGAACGGAAACCACCTCCGTGGACCGATTCCGCGCGAATGTATATTACATAAAGCGACTGCTGTTTCCTGCAAGTGGTTGCACGTTAATAAAATCGAATCCCGTTCGGTCGACTGATTTTAGTCCGAACCCACTCGAAATTGTAAACGTTACGTATAATTTATAGAAGTATTCACAGGCTGAATGTACATTTCAGCGTTCGATTGATATTAAAAGTATTTATTTTAACACTACTAATTAATTAAATTTAACAAACATTATAGAAAAAGTCGAAAATTTGAGGAAAAATTGGAAGGAAAATTGCAGAAGGTTTTAGTACCTTCGGAAATAGCGTTAAATGCATTTTTTAAATTGATACTCTAAATGTTTCGTTTATACAGTTTAAATATACTCACCGCGATTTCGCGAACTGCCAGATTCTTCTCATCGTCTTTCGTTAGCTGCGCGAAACTGAAATACGAAGGGAGAATCTTGTAAGAGAGAACATGCGATTGGTCCCCTAATTGCGACCTCCGTAGTTCCTCCAAGTGGTTTCTCTTCGCCGCGGCCACTTCCGGTGTATCTTGAATAGTTTGAAGATCGTTCTTGGGTGGTTGCGGCAAATTACTCGCCCTCACTCGGAATCCGTTTTGGTCGTCTGCCGTGTAACTCACCGTTTGCAAAATCCCGTTCGCATCAATATACGAATAACCTGTGCAATTACAAAGGAACGATTAAAAGAACTCGACTTTGTTTAGCATTCAAAGAAATAAAAGATAGTTTATTTAAATGGGCAGTCAAGTATTTTCCACGTAAAAGGAAACGATTAATAAAATTGCAAGAAACGGATAGAACTCTCGCGCTTTTGCATTATTCGATGGGGCGTTTCACGAACGATGAATCAAACATCAATCGGTCGCTGCGCATACTCTGCGGTTGAAAGAAGAGAGGGACACGTGCATTGTTTAAAAGGCGAAGATGGATCTGAGCGCAGGGGCGTCCGTTGCGTCACATCGATCATCGTTTTCTAAAGTGGACGTGGGCCGCGTCTATCGCGAAATGCATCGCGCCAAGGTATGTATGCCATTCTCGAGTTTTGAGAAGTCATGCGACAGGTATGCGACCTGAAAATGAACTCGTCGATTTTCATCGAGTGGCTCATGATCGATAATCGCATAAGTAATAGAGAGTTGGCGGTAGTCGATAAAAAGAAATAATTGCTCTCGACTTAAACATTTTCGTGTTTCTCGGAAATAGGAAATTTTACTGGTAATCAGAAACGAGAAGTGAAACTCATTAACTTGCACAATGGCTACGTATTTTCCGACGCAGCGATTAATTTATTTCGCATCGTAAAAAATTTTCAGGAAAATCGTTACGCGAACACGCTCGAGTAATTAGTACACGATGATTAAAAGCTATGTCATTCACGCTTCGAAAAGTTTGTTAGAACACCATAAAAGCTATTACGTTATAGTATCTGTCAGTTCAGAGCGGATGACAAAAGCGATGTAAAAATTGTTATAAATAAAATATTGAATGGTGAAAAAGCGGCGATTACTTGATGTTCGAAAAAGCGACAACCGTAGCATAATAAATGCATATTTAAAAGCACATTAGCCGTTTACGATGCCACGAAGGCTTCACGGTTCGTCGCTGTTTCTACATGAAGAATTCACGCGCGTCGAGGGAAGGTAATTACGGCGACTTACCACCCTGCGTGATTCCGTTTAAACTGGATTCCGATTTCGCGTGATGCGGTCCCGTGAATGAGTAACGATATCCGCCGGATCCATCCTGTATGTGATACTGTCTTAACGGTGTTAACGAGCCCACGGGACTCAGCCAAACGTTAGCGATCGGCGTCCCGATGCTCCGTCCCAAAAAAGTACTTAGTAATATTATCTAAACAAACCAGAACATTTCTCTCGCTTTATCGAAAACTCGTCTTATTCCGTATCTATCAACAGCAGTTGCCGTTATATTTATTTGAATCTATGACACGTATGTATAATTTTCCATTGATCTGTTTCACTTTCGTTCTATGTAAAATGAAGATAGAGATCAATCCTTGACTCGCTTCTAGCCAGTGTAGAATAATATAGAGATCAACGATGGGTTGTCTATGTAGGACGACAGCGATGATCAATAACTACCAGTTATTTGCGTTTCGTGCAGAACGGTGTTCTTCATCACACGATTACTCATCGTCAAGATATTTACTGATCGACGGAAACAATTCGTCTGTTTTTCTAATCTGTTTCAATCTTAATCTTGGCGACGAGACCCTTAAGAAAAATTGAGTTAAAGAACAGGAGGCGAACCGACCTAATAAGAAGTCGAGAAGATATTGAGACGAGGAAAAGGGATCAGTAAGTTGAGTTCTCGTTTGACCAGAAGAAACCCACGGGCAATCAATTAACAAGAGGATTCGATTATCGATAGTTGGAGGGAGACCGGGACACGAGAGCTGAATGAGATCGCGAGCATTCCACGGAAGCAGTTACCAGCATTAATAGGGCGTCCCGCGTGAAACTTCCGTTCCGTCGCGTCGACGAACTTCCCGTTCCAGTCGTTGTCGTCTACCAACCTCGACGACTAGCACGAGCATCGGCCACAGCCAAGTTCCAAGCTTTCCTATGATTATTTTGCGGATTATTCGGGATTGTCGCTTGCACGTAACGAACTTTCCCGGAGCCCCTGCAACGCTTGGAACCTGTCACTCGTTAGAGTCTCATGTTCTTTGGAAACTTGCATTTTCTGACTTACACTTTAGTCACGAAATCAATTGCAAAATATTGTCACGTTCAAAATATTAGAGTACGATTTTAATTTATTCGATGTCCTCCGCCTCTAATCAGTGAATGAAATAAATAGCGTAGAGATGTTTAGAGATCGATTAAAACCACGGCTGCTCTTTATTCACAGAAAATAGGGAGAGCATCATTTGGAAAGAGGAATTCGTTTCGATACGCAGGGGGAGGTAGAAGTGAGGCTTCTTACAAAAGTTCCGGATCGATCTCGGAGACCGATTCACGCGAACTAATTGAGATTGCATTGTCAACGAGCAGCTTCGCAGAAGTTGGAAATTCGATGACACCCGTGACGAGGCTGGATTGAACTTCCCTTATTTACGCTTCACCGCTGCGGCACTCGTATCTCGCTGAGCTAGCGCGCACACTCTCCCTCGTAAGCTGCCCTCAAAACAACTTCTTTTTCATAAACGACATTTCATTTAACAATTATAATTGCAATTCCCATTCATTGGACGCATTACTAATTTGCAGAAATATTCTGACAATTTGTTCGAGTCTATTTTGAATGCAAACGATTCCTCGCAGATCTAATTTTATTCTTTCGAACCTAAATTCTAATTTGAAAATCTCGTTAAAATGTCACCAAGAGAAATCGCACAAGGCGTAATCCACTCACGAGTATCATGTTCGTGGTACGTAGGCCAGGCTGTCTAGTGGACCTCGAGACTGTTGAGTAGTTTCCGCGCGATTATTTTCCTGTCCACCCGCCGGTGATAATCTCGGTTGCGGCCTCCTCGGCTAACGGTTACGAGAGTGTGAGCTCTCGGGTACGTCCTCTTATATAGCTTAGCGCGCGACTGCGTCTCCCCACCATCGGTAACGCGGGACCGTCGAGGCCCTACGGGGCCCTACGATGCACCGCGAGGAATCGCAGGATCACAAATCACCCCGGGTTCGATTTCCAGGCCGATAAATCAATGTTTATTGGCCGTACCGCGAGGCGTCGATCTCGGGGGCATTCTAGACACGGGGATGCTCGTTTCGTGGCCCACCGCGTACGCGTCGCTCGTTCCATTCCGCCGCCACCTTTTGAACCCGAGTCGACTCGCGTTTCCTCCTCGACGCGCGAGGGAGCGGCGTCGTTAATCCACGCTGGTTCGTCTCGTGCGATGCCGGACAATGGCATGGGATGCTGTGCGACACGGATATGCGAACAGTTTCACAAAAGGCAGTGGATGATTTCAGGGTCCCGTGTCACGTGAAAGTGAATGATTAAGTAGAGTGACGAAAGGAAAAATGTAAGGGGCAACAGTATTACTCATTGTATTTTTATGATTTCATAAAACCTCGCGTTTGAACACCTACAAGCGTTATGCAAAAAGGAAAACAGCTTCTCAATGTTTGCATTCGATCATTCCTCTGGAATTCATACGTTATACAATTAAGGATCGAACTACGATAGGCTCTTCCGAGTAACATCTTCTTCTTAAGTAGAAAGTGCTATAATCGGTCAGACGTTCCTCGTGAACCTTTGGTAACGTCGATCTGAAATAAATTCTTCACCAGCGCTGACGTTCAAATCTCTTCGTAAAAAGACGATAAACGTTCGGAAGATTAATTTTGTGGAAAGGCTTCGTCATGTACCCATTACCCACGTGTATTATATATTAAATAACTTTGTACGTACGGCCGCGTATATCAAAAACAAGGAACATCCTCCATAGCTTGGAGGGTTTCCTCAGCCCCCTATAAACTACAATTCACCATGAAACGATCCAACTTTATTAAGCGACCCGCGGGTCACAGCTGGAGCGGCGAGATGGGTACGGCGCGTAACGACGCGCACCAGCCGCGCTCTTCGAGATCCCTCCTCGCGATCTCTCCGCTCTAAACCGTTGTTACATCCCAGCTGCGACGGATACGACGTAGGCCCGTTCGATACAGTCACGTTTTAGTGGGCAATGTCAAAAGCCGGCGACGCGAACCGCCCACGTGTCCCGCTGAAAAATCCTCGTCGGCGACTTGTTGCGCGTCCCGTGAGTAACGCCGATGGAATTGATGAACTCGTTACGCTCTCGCCTTACGCTCGTCGCATTAACCGCGCGGGACATAAATTTCCCCGACCTGGAGAGGGTTTTAGATCGGACATTATCCCTGCACACTTTTTCACCTCGTGTATATGCAGATTCTACAACCTCTTGCCCGTTTCTCCTAAAGAACGTGCTAATCTTTTAAGCATATTACGCGAAACTGCTGTCAGATTTAATTGAACGAACTTTGTTTAGAGAGATATTATGCAAAGTAAAGTTTGCAAGTACCGCACCAAGTAATAAGAATCTTACAAAATGAATTCTTCGGATTCTCTTTTCATCAACCCTGATGGTCCTTTTCTTTTAATATAAATCAGGTCCGTTCGATCCACCGTTTACTTATGAGAATCCTCAATTACTTCCAGTTCCAGTAATTGTCTTTCCAGCTCGTCCAAGCTGCTTTCGAAATTACGAGCTGGCAAAGATCGAAACCCGACTTCTTTATTGCGCACTGCTGCGCGGTTCGCTCATAAAACTTTCCGCCAGAAATAATCCCTACGCTGCGTGCCTCTTAACAATATTTTTTCTCCCCGTCCCGGCCTATCTGTTGCTCTCCCAGTTCCATTTGCGACGCACGCGAGTACATGCTTATACGTATACGAAATATGTATACGCGCACGTAGGCACGCGCACACGTCACGTTACGCAAAAATCTCCGACACGCTCGCCGCCGTTGGGAATTTGCGAAAATCCCAGTGAAACTTGTTGGAGCGTAAAAAAGAAGGTGGAAGCTCGTAAGTCAGGGAAAATACCTTCCTTCCCCGAGCACGGGATGTGATTCCATTTCACAACATTCTATATTCGAAGAGTCCCGCAAAATATACGCAGATATTTTCCGACTCTCCTTAGAGGTTCTTCTTTTGTGATACAATTTCTTCCGAATCTATTGACACATTCTTCCGCGATATCGTTTACCAATTCGATGGAATATTCTGTATGGGAACTCGCATGAAGTACGTGAAGTAAAAAATGAGCGGCTGCATAAAAGCAACGAGACGCGTGGTTTGAAGAAAAAGCCGAATACCTCTTCGAGAAGGGAACAAGCGATTTAACCCCCTCGGAAGATATTCGAGGCACCCTAAAAAATTCGCCGACAACGACGGCAACCCTCCTCGGCGCATTATTCCGTCGAAAAAATCAGCATACTTACACGGGAGGCACGCGGAGAGGCATAGCATTATTCGTCGCGGCAGAATCCTCCCGAGCGAGCGTCGTCGCCTCCTTTTACGGCGGCCGCGAATTTTTCTTGCCGCTCTCTCGCTGGTTTCCGTCGCGAAACAAACGTCGATTTCGACTGAACGCGAATCGATCACGCCGGTCCGCGGCACGGAAGTCGGCACAAAAAAAAAATTGTCGACTGATTTACGGAGAGAGATCGACTCGTCGGACGAATATTTTTCGTCCCGTCCCACCCAGCTCCTCCACCCCTCGCCGATGACCCGCCCGCTCATGCTCGCGCCCGATGATTTACGATTATTTCGAATAATACACCATAAATTCCGACGGCCCGCGCACGGTAAGGACCGTGAATGCGTTCGAAACTGATAGAAGAATCGATCATCCCCGGTGCTTCCTCGGTTTTTCCATGCGGTTTTTAACGGAACGAAGCTTCTCCAGTTGGGACGGAGAGCATTATGATGGATGGCAAATTTTCTGCTGTAATAATACGTACGAGTATGAATTTTTATCAAAGAGGAAGAATTGAGCAACGTATCTTTTCATCTCGAGTGGTGCTCATGGTGAAATATAAAACATGCTGGATTCATATGATGTAATATAACTCTCATACGTCGTCCACGTATAGTCACGTGAAAAAGGGAAACCGCAAGTGGTTCTTCTCTAAAGTGACTTCGTAGAATCTTGAACGAGGAGCTCGACTTAAAATTGGGGGTACCGATTGATCTTAATTGATCGGCGGTTAGGACCCGGGCAACCTTGCGGTTTATCGCGTTTAGTGAGGGTTCTCGGTGGGCGTCGGTGAAGAAAAGTTCGCTCGGGTAGCCGGGTCCAATCAGCAAATGGAATCGTTAGTTAGCCCCCGGTAATCTCGCATCGGACGCCAGCGTTCCGACTTGTAGTACACACGATCGGTACACGAAGAGAGGAGTTCAACAATCGTGATTCACGATCGAGTTCGCTAGAGTTCGGTCTGTAGCTTTTATCGTCCGGACTTACTTTGGGCCTAATTAGTAGCGCAGTTCTAATTGCTCGGTCGCTCGATCGATCCGCGTGACGATTTAGCGAAAGTCAACAGGGAAATTGAGTCTTGATAAAACCGAGTCAATCAAACGATTTTACATACTTCTACGTTCTTACATGGAACAGGAATAAAATCATACCTTAAGGAAAATTTGTTATTATAATTTTTCAATATACAATAATATATTCGCGAGGATGTAAAGACGAATCATTTCGTAGAGGACTTGATTTTCAAAACACTTCACGTAGCACATCGTCGCGTGGGCGTTTTTATCAGGTGGAAAGGGCACGAACACGAGTTTCATGTTAATTCTCGTTCCTGGATAATGGATTAATTGCAAAAATGACAGCTGCCCTTTTCGTGCCACCTTTGAGAGCAAATATAACTCGCACGACTTCGCACTGGAATTGAAGTTCATATTTCTTAACAAAAAAAAAAAAAAGGAACTGGGCGTGGGAAATCGTTATTCCGTTCCATGTTATAGAGCGATGAGTTATCTGGTTCGCGTTCTCGCGAAGCGTTTTATCAGAGGGACCGAGAGCTAGACGTTTCTATTATCGCGAATGCGAATCGTCGTTCCTTTCCGCCTTCGTGGTCGGGCCATGGCTGTCGCTGAGCACCATAACATTCTGCTGCCCCGTAAAGTAACAGTAACCGGTCGGAGAAAAATGACGACCGTGGAGACAGGCGCGCCAGCCTTCTCAATGCCACGCACCTTTTCAAAATAATTTCACGCTACAGATCTCTCCAGCTCTCTGGGACCACCAAATTAACGATACTATAATAAGACAATTGATTTTCTCTGTTTCATTGATAATGACAATATGAAAAAGATAGACGCTGTATCGTACCAACTGAACTGTTAATGGAAATTGGAAGTGGGCGTGAAAATACACGTGATTTGTATATTGAAGAGAAGGTTGTACGGTCGACATATATATGTTTCGCACGATTTTGCAATATGCAAAATCGATTATTTTGATAGTGTCGATGCAAATGTTACTACCGTGATGTTTGAATTGTAAACAGAGAGGCGAAAGAGAATTCTGGTATTGCTATCAGCTGACGGCAAGTGTTCTACTCACGTGGGATGAATTAGAGCGACGTAGAAATATTTGAATATGGAAATCGAAACATCGTTGTATAATTAACTGCAATATCAGTGTTTCATTCAATACCGAGAGTGAGTCAATAATGAATAAAATTGAAAATAAACAAGTCGTAAGGACAAGCCTAGGATTAAAATGATGAATGAAACTGAAACGAGAGAAAGAAGGGAAGTAATATCAATTTATTAAGAGGGATGAAAGGAGGCGTGACAGATGTAAAGGGAACGATAATGAGACGATTCCCGAGGATCACTGGGTTGTAATCTATCGGGCTTTCCGCGGCTCGTTCGTCACGGATACGCCCACGCGTTCGCCGAGAGAGAACGGGTTCCATGTGCGAGGGCGAGCGGTGTGTTTTACTCGCGGGACCGCGGGCTTCGCCGCGCGTATTAAGAGATACGCGCGAGATACGCTTCGGGCCACCTCTAATCGCGCCGCCGATCTCGCGCGAGTTCCTTCACCCTTCACCGTGCACTTGACTCTCGGGCCTGGAAGGTGATCCGGATTCTTCGACTCTTTTTCTCCCGTTCAGCCCCCACCACCTCGTGGAAAACTCGATTTCTCGAAACCGTTTCGTAACTTTTGAGTGTGCGACGCTAAAGACCGAACGAGGTCGTCGTGGTTCGAGTTTACGTTGCCGGCGATTGCCGTTGAGAAATCCGTTCCCAGTTCAGTTATCCGTCGGTGAATGGCAATAGGAAAGGGTTGAGCGTTGAAGATACGCGTAATGAAAGGCATAAACATCGGGCAGAATGGATAATCCTTTGGATTCATAGACGGTGGGAAACGATTGTACACCTGAGAAAAGTCTGAGGCTCCGTCTACTCGGCATAAAACCGTGGATTCAGTATCCTCAGAATCCGGAACCGCGCCTGGATTCCGTGGCAGTTGGGACGGACAGCGATTCGCTTCGGGAAGAAAACGAGGAGAGCACGATCGTATAGAGCCCGGGATTAATCCGACGTCCCACTGGACACGCGCGAGCCGCTTTAATGCCGTAATATATTCCCGATAATGGGAAGCCGAACGGCGTTCAAGGTCAAGGGTGTGCGCGGCGTTCTCCCATGGGAACCCCGCGAGTCATGGACACCGCGGAGGGAAACCTTCCTGTTTCGATACACCAAAAGAAAACGCAAGAACCGAAGCGAGGCAGTATCAAATACGACGACTGGACACGCGATCATTCTGTTTCCGACAGGTCAACGACCGCCGATT
Organism: Ceratina calcarata; assembly: GCF_001652005.2. Lineage (NCBI taxonomy): Eukaryota > Metazoa > Arthropoda > Insecta > Hymenoptera > Apidae > Ceratina > Ceratina calcarata. Next base: position 342,680 of record NW_017151492.1, on the reverse strand, counting down.
CTCACAGACGCACCAAAGAAATGACCATGCATAGAATTTTGACGAGCCGAAGGTTGAACTGTTCTACAAAGTTTCTTTCTATCTCGGATAAAATCGTTGGGAATCGTTTGAGAAAAGCTCGAGAAGAATATTGATTAGTTTACTTAATTAGGAATGCGGGAATTCGTAATACTTTTGTACTGCGCTGTGTCTAAAAATTCCGATCAGGGAACAGGGTACATAGGACGAAGAATAGAAATCAAATTACATAGATATAAATTTATTTTTATTGTCGAGCATGAACGGTGAGCAATAATTTAACAAATATCGTTGAAGCGATTTCCGATGCAGAGAATGGAGAAGGCGATGAAGTAGAAGTAAACGTTGTGCGCCAGTAGAACGAGCTGTCGACCGACTCGCGATCGAAACTCTCGCTCACAGTTCGCCACGACCGATCATCCCGAAGAACGCGCTCCCGTCGAAAGCTTTTTCGTCTGGATCAGAGGTCGCAAGTGTATCCCCAGATATTTACCCGTCCGTTTTCCAATAACCCGTGCAAAATCATTGAAAATCAATTGACGACCTAATGAAGATACAAAGTATGTATAGGGACATTGAGAATCGGTTGCAGATGAGCGATGGGTGCAGCAGTCTTGAATAGGAGCGTGGGTTCGAGTTTCGCGTTCGAGCCGTGAATCTGACTGATACCGTGACTAGAGATGGAAGTGGTCACCGTGGCTGTGGCGAGATTAGGTAATTCCTTGGTCAAGCTCTCATTTTTCTCGGTACCAATCAGGGCGACAGGAGTACTTTCCTTGGCGATGACGCTTGGGATAGCCACAGCTTCCTGGGCTCCGTGAATTTGGCTGACACCGTGACTGGAAATCGATGTGGTGACGGAGGCGGTACCAATTTGAACGGCTGGCAGAACGGGGACAGCTTGTTTAGCGACGACAGGCACGATGGGCAGAGATTCCCTGGCGACGACGGTGGAAGCAACGGGAATAGCCTGGATAGACGGGGACTGGACGATGGTCAGTGGTTCGGGATCTATCTTGACGGCGTCTTTCGGCTCGGGTCCCTCGATACCGAGATCCTTGTGCAGCTCTATGCGATTTTCATGGTAAGTGGGCGCCCGAGTCAGCACCGGCAACCCGCTCAATATGGTATTCGTAATCTGCAGAGGCTGGATCGGCTGCAGGTCGACCGGTTTCGCGTCAGCCTCGACTTCCGTCAAGTCCAACCGCGTGTTCTTATGCACTTGAACTTGACTCTGGTGCGAGGTCGCCAAAGGGATGCCGTCGGCCAACTGCACGGGTTCTAGCAGAACCTCTTTGATATTCTCCTGCGTGCTTCTCTTAGTTTTATGGAGATTCGGGTCTGACTCCGTGCTGCGTCTTCTGCGATTGGATCTCGAGTTCTCTTCAGCGTTCGCGCTCCTCGCGAGGATGATGTGGGCCGCCTCCGCATTTACATTGTCGTCCGAAGGCAGATTCGTCGCAGCTACGCGGAAACCGTTTTCGTCGGCGACGTAGAACGCCGACTGGAGTATGCCGTTGGCGTCTATGTAGCTGTAGGAACCGCGGAGGACTCCGCTCGCGTCTTTCACTTGCTCCTGGGCGGAAGGACCACCCGCGTAGCTAAAAGCGTGCTCACCTGTTCTCGTGTTCTGATATTGGTGATACACCGGGATCGGGCTTGATAAGTATGCGTATGGCAAAAGACTCAGTCGCGCGCCCGAAGCTACGCTCAAAACCAGGATTAGTGGAATCTGGAAACAAATTGGCGGCTTCAGTCTCTCTCCACTTGAGACAGAATTGAAAATTATAATTTGCATAAAAATTCATGCGTCAGACCCTTCAGAATTTCGACAAAAATCTGCATAAACGAATAGAAAAATGTTGCACTCCGCGGAATATTTCGTCCCGGACGAAATTGAATTTGCGAAATTCCTGTCAGTCTCGACACCGCGAAAAGTAGATCTCAGGACAAATCGTGACTCTGAAATCCTCTCAAGGTTGACGATTCGGCGGTCGAATTTTACGAACGAAGTATTCTCGACGCGTCGAAGGGGGTTGGTTTATACTTGCATGAGGCTTGGGATCCAGCTCTCTTTACGATCCAATAAGAAACGAACGAGTGGCCGCACGGCTAGGAGCAGCCGATGAAAACGAAAATGCTCCTTATAGATCCACGTTCCTCCCGACTTCGGATCGGAGACCGTCGTTTCACCGTGAAACTTGAGTTTAGTTCAATCAGAATGATCGCTGTTTTTTCAAATTTTCGAGAGTCTCAGCTGAACCGATAGTAGAACTCGCGATTTTTCTAACAACGCTTAGTTCTCAAGAATTGATTATGTAGATAACACCGGATATTAGCCTGAAGGATAAAATTGCGGGGATGTTACTTACCAGAAACTTCATCGTGTCGTTCGTTTAGCGTGTTCCTGCGAACCTCCTTGCTCGACGAAGGACTGTTCGACCTGTGCACCTTGCTTCCGATCTGGTTTTGACTTATATACATGGCGGAGGGGACGAGCGAGCCGGCGGCGATGTCTTCGAACCAGGAACCAGCGGAATCGCCGAAGGACAAGGCGGATCCGTTCACCGAATACTCGGAGACGCGATCCCTTGATCCGGGATCCGGCATCCTATGCCACGCCCTCCACTTCTTCATCGCCCTTCTTGTTTCTTTTACATCATTTTTCCTATTTTCTCCCACCACGTTGGACAGAAACTAGATTCGTGTTCTCTTAAACGGGACACTGAAGCTTGCTTCATACTCAAATATTTTTCATTCATTAAGAACAATGACATCGTGTAGAAGATTAATTTTTATGGACTGCTTATTAAAATTCTCATATTAGTAATTATATGATCTACATTGCTTGTGGAAATAATTTGAATATAATTACAATTGCAATCATGAGTCTTTGTCAAAGGGGACTAATTAAGGCCATTAAATCGGCCGTGTTTCATTTCTTTATTCGACCCAATGTCGCAACATTCCTCCTGTTCCCTTTCGTGTAAAGGTTCTCCCGCACAATGGGGCACGTGATTACGTTTCTCGTTGCCTTTCGCGGCAACAATTCGACCGGCCTTGATCGTACCCCGCGGCTCGGTGAAATTGTTCGGCTGCCCGTTGCTTTTTTCCCGGGATCCTCCCTTGTCGCGGTAAAGTGGCCGCGCCAAGGTCGCGGCTGGCTCCCGATGACCCGGATGTGGCCAAGTCAAATGATCGCGATTGTCCCTGCTCCGGAGTGGTAATGGCGACGAGGTGCGAGAGGAATTATTTGTCAGTGTCAGTCGGGAGAGCCGAGTAAATTGTATCGCGATAGCTTTTGATGATGCAGGCGGCTTGTTGCTTTCCTTGATAAATCCTTGAAGATTTAGAATGAGGGAACGTATGGACATAAGAAATTGATGAACATGTTATAAGATAATTGCAATACGCAAATAATATTAATTCGTGAAGAAATCGTAATGATTTCTCCTCTTCTTCTTTGTTGATCGGATGCCCGATATAGGCACGGATGTTCAAGCCTACGTCTATCGAAAAACAGAGCACGTTCTGCAACTAGCAGCGTACCCGGTCTCTTAAGGAGATTCCCGGCATCTGGTCATCGTCCTGGAAGTTAGCGTGTAACTTTGTGTAGGCGACGCTGGCCATTCTGTGGGTCCGCAGATATCGGGGCCCGATCACCTTGATGGCCGTTTGTTCTCCAGCTACCGAGAATCTACCAGGCACGCACGTAGGAAGTGACAACACTCCTTCGTAGGCGAGCTTCGCCCGGCAAAAGCGTGGATAATCAAGGGAATAGATTCCTGTCTACGCAAGATACCCGAAGCCAAGAAAGGGAAAAGAAGATAAATAAGGAAAAAAAGACGAGAACAATGTACGTACAGGCGTGATAATCGTGGAACCGAGAACCGTGAAACAACGCGTGAATGACCGAGGCGAGGTACGATGTACCTTTGCACTTGAACTTTTAATTCTGTTTATCGTTACGAAATTAATAAAAAAATAGCAATTTAAACATGAGTGGATGCTGATTGAAATAACTATATAGATTATTAGAGAAGGGTTGAATTTGATTCGGCACGTAATCAAACGCATTTCCGTCGTCGCTACGAAAAATGCTAATTGCGATTTATTGATAGTAAGTGGAGATCTGGAAGTTATTGAAAGGAATTAATTTCATTCCACCGAAAAAAAGTTGAAATATTAATTAGTTATATTTATTATTGATACCCCATGTATACATGAAATTTTTGTATAAAACAATATTTATTCTTGCAATGATATTTTTATATATAAATTCATTAATTCAACGAACTATAAGAGTTGATATTCAAACCACAACGAGGTGATCTCCGCGCGATCGTGAGCGCTTATGGTTCCCAACAGAACTCGTTACGAACTTATAGTGCCAGCGAAGCTTAGAATTCCAACGTGAAGTCGCGGCCAGTAAAGCGTTTTCGGAAAAAATCCTGGAAGCCACTCAGACCACACCCACGCCTCCCAGAGATCCGGTCACATATTTGCGGAGGTCGCCTTATGTCGTAAACAACATAAACATAATACAGCCGAGCCGATGGACCACACCCGGCGTGCATATGCACACACGTGCGGAGGTAGATTCGCTATCGTAACAAGAGTCTGGAAGCATCGGTCTTCGCGTCTGAACAAAAATAGAATTAAAAAAAGAAGTAAGGAAGATAGGAAGGTGCAGAGGAATAATCGTCCTCTCGATAAGTTCCTGGATCGAAATAAATCTTAGGGAGACGTTCGTGTGACGTTTGAAACATTGCAAGCGCAGAATCTTCCGCGTTACAAAGTTGGAGCGTTTTATTTGGGTTTGACATGGAATTTGTGAAGAATGAAATTTGTCGTGATTGTAATAAGAGAGAATTTACAAGAATTTATTTAAAGCGAAGCATGTATTTTGTTGTAATGTTCAATCGTAGTACTAGAAGCGTGATTCAGGTCTCCTCTGGTTCGATTCGTAGATGTAACACTTCCATTCCTCTAATCACCGTCATTCGCAGAATTTTACATGTTTCCATGGCTTTATAGATAGTGGCGGAGGACACCACTGGTTCGTCGTTAACATGCGTTATAATATCTCCAGCTTGTAAACCACCACTTAAATTAAAAAACAAAAACGATTTTTTATTTGATGTGAAGCCGAGGGAAAATGGAGGCTTTAATTTTCTCGTGCATACATGTGAGCTGGTGATCCTACGAGCACTTTGTAGATAACAACTCCGTGTCTGATGTTATGCGGAATTCCTTTCAATTTCTTTTGCAATTCGTAAAAAAGATCCGGCGTAAGGCTCAGCATAGTGACGCCGATGTATTGAGTCTTGCGCGTCTCCGATGCACTCCGTGCACCTGGCATAACGTTTCATTTTACGATTTTTGTACACGTTCTCCCTATCGTTCTTTACCTTTAAATGGTTTACCTTTGCCCTTTCTGCGTAGTTCTGCTTTCTTCAAGAATTCCTTCGCATGGTCTATAGGTATGGCAAAAGATATACCAGACGTGACTTTCATTGCGTTTATACCTATTGCTTCCCCATTTAAATTAACTAACGGGCCACCTGAATTTCCGAACTAACACAACAACAGTATTGAATAATAATGCATTTAGTGTAAGCTCAAATATTTATAAGGAGAAACTAACAGTGATTGCTGCATCTGTTTGGATGTAAGCCATCTGCTTGTTGAACAGACCCAGTTCTTCACTGTGTCTATTGACACTGCTTATAACTCCACTCGTTATTGTATTACTCAAAGCAAGTGGAGATCCAATGGCAACAACAAATTCTCCTGGCCTGAGGTTTGAAGAGGAACCAAGTTTCATTACAGGCAGATTTGTCTATACAAAAAATGTACACGTCTATAATATTAAAATGTAGACGGATGTAATCACTTTTAAATTATATAGAAACCTTGTTAATTCGCACAGTTGCAAGATCACTGTGTACGTCAATGTCCTCCACAGTGCCAGTATACATACTTCCATCATTAAGACGTACCTGCGAAATAAATTGCATAAAAACTTCTAAAAGGACACACTTGTTATCAATCTCCATAATACAAATTATGTTTATTGGAAAATATCCCATCGGGTACCTTGACAGTAGTGTTAGGCTTAGTTGTAACGACATGAGCATTTGTGAGAATCAACCCATCTGCTTCGACAATGAAACCAGACCCATTACTTATGTTAAATGGTTTACCTGTATAAAAATCAAGTCTGTTTTCTCATTAATGATTGCTGGAGATTACGTCAGGGTTGCATTCTGGGTATTTACGATAATCTGCATACAATTACCTCCTGTTGTTCTGAATTTCGATGTAGACTACAGCAGGAGCTGATACTTCCACAACATCTGCTATAAAATTATATCTATTCCTATTATTGTTATTTCCCCCATCCCAGGAGACCGCTTTAGCGTGTATCGTGAACACAGAGTCCTTTAAGTTCCTAAATCGGTTCTGATAATCATCTTTCCATTTGTACAAAATATAACCAAAACCAGAGACGAAAACGGTGTAAAGCAAGGCATTCCGGACGGTCTTGCCGAGGTATCGCGGCTTCTGTTCCTGCGAGTACGTATGTTTGTATCGTGGAAAACAATTCGAGGACGAGGTCGTTAAGAACTGCTTATACTGGAACTGATTTTTTTTTAAAACGGTCCAAGATATACGTGTCAAGGGGACAGCCATTTTCGGCCATTTTTCAATCCCTCTAATCGTGCCCAATCAGAGATCACCCGTTCAAACGTGAGTATCATGCGCAAGTGTTCATATCGTTCCACAAAACTTTACAAGAAAAGTTATTAAAAGCTCAGTGTTTTGACAAATATTGTGAAGAAATGTGACGCTGCATCTCTTCTTTAAGTTTTTCGCACGAATTGCAGACAAGAACGAACGTAGTTCACTCTTGAATACGAAGTTTACGTTTCGGGAATAACTGCCAGTGACCGCCAAGCTTCCCTTCATGGAAGACGCTATTTATTAGTCGTTTACATTGCAAAATACTACGACTAGTACCACCGTGGAAGTGCATCAAATATTCTTGGAAGAATCACGGTATTTAGAAGAGAAATTCACGTAAGTCAAATCTCTATCACTTTCTTAGACAATGTATTTGATGTACAGTTATCTTGTCCAGTTTGAAACTTGCATGGGAAACACTTAAGTAAACGAGATCTTTTTATGAAATGCGCATTATATTAATAAGAAATCTTATTTACAACGTAAAAATATGCTTTGAAAAATATGAACAGAGATGGTTTATAAGGAATCACGTTTATCTTCTTTTCTTTTACTCTTTCGTTTTTGCAATGCCGTTCGATGTACTGTGTAGTTCCGCTTTGTGTTTCGTCCTCGAAGATTTAGTATTTTTCAAGAGTTTTACGTTAATCTCGGAGTTTTTTTCTAACTTATTCTTCATTGAAGTTTTTGGTTCTCTATCATCGGATTCGCGAGTACTGTCCATCTCTTTCTTTACATTTTTCGCTAATTTCTTCTCCTCAGTAGCTTTACGTTTGTTAGATTTTTTTGCCTTCGTTGTATTTGTACCAGATTTTTCGCCTGTATGTTCTGTAAATAAATGAATTCGATATATTATCACATCGTTAACAATTAAAACTATAAACTTACATACCAGGTTCGTTGTCATTAGATTTGCGAGTGCTGTCGACCTCTTGCTTTACGTTATTCGTTAATTTCTTCTCAGTAGCTTTACGTTTGGTAGCTTTTTTACCTTCCGTTGTATTTATACCAGATTCCTTTTTTGTATGCTCTATACATAAATGAATGCGGTATATTATTATATTGCTAACAATTGAGACTACAAACTTACATACCAAGTTCGTTGTCATCGGATGTGAGAGTATTGTCCACCTTTTTTTTCTTTATGTTATTCGTCAAAATCTCATTAGTAGCTTTACGTTTGTTAGCTTTTTCTACTTTTATTGCATTTATTTCACATTCCTTTTCTGTATGCCCTGTAAATAAATGAATTCGGTGTATTATTATACCGCAAACAATTGAGTCAATGAACTTACATACCGGGTTTATTGCATTTGTGGCAGTTTCCAGAAACTTTGGGCTTTTGTCCACACGAATGTTTTGTTATGGCACATCTATTGCAAATAGAACAGTGTTTCCAATATGGTTTAACACACCTTTTACAAATATTGCAGTGTTTGTATGTGAGACCATTTTTCGAGGTGCATTCTTTGCATTTCTTACAATGCCTATTCTCTCTGGCGACCCATTTCTCACAATTTCTGCAATATTTGTAACCACTAGCTTCTGGAAGCTCAAACAAATTCAACGGTACATTGGTGAAAATTCTAATGGGTGACAACTTGGCACTATTCGAATCCGTTACGAATAGAGTATGATTTTCATAAGACACTTTATAATCAGTCATTCTCAGGTCCTTTAAACCTCCAGATATGCCCGGTGGATTACTTTTCTGTCTCATTATAGATTCCATGAAATATGGAAATATAAATAGAATTTTCAAACAATCACTTTCATCCTCTATATTATTCCATTTCTTGTGCAAATCAGAAATTCTTTTTAAAGTCCAAGACATCGCTTCAACCCTGGCACCGAATGGTGGATCACATATCAGATATGTGTCTTTACCTCTGTTCTGTGTTAGAAAATCTTTAAATACGTGAATAGCATTTTCGTCGAAGAAGTGATTATTCATTAGATTGTACCAACAATAATTTAAAGGTCCGAAAAAATTGTGCTGCAATAGAGATGTGACTTATAATATTTATTAAATCTTAGTGTATTTGTTGAATGTATAAACGAACTTACAAATCTAGCATCAAAGTCTAATAAAAGTGAAGATATTTTATCTTCATGATTCTCTAAAATGTATTCATGGATTTTTGGAGTGCCAATACACAATGCTTGTTTTGCATTAAGTTTTAAGAGTATATTCACTATGTCTTCTGTCGACTGCTTTGTAAAAAAGTATTGAGCCTCTTGTTTACTGTTCTCTAGAGGTTTCAGAATTTCTGTTGGATGCTTCATCTCATAATCTGTAAGACCTTCTTTTAAATCATGACCACTGTGTTTCGTCAAATTATCCTTCTCATTTTTTAATACCAGTTGTTCACAAGTGTGACAATAGAATCTCTTGTCTTGGGCTAATCCCATTGCCACATTCAATCTTAAATACAACGGTCTGTGATGATAACGAGACACATATTGTTTCGTTTCTCTTTCCCATTGGGAAATCTGGTTTTTCGTTAAATTCTGTCCAGCTTTTAAATAAAACCGACACATTTTTCTCTCACGGCAAGCAGAACATGCATAGAATTTCTCCAATTTGCCCTTTGCACTCGTGCCAAACAATATAGTCGGCCCTATACAAACGTAATAAAATCGTGAATATTTTCTACACATTTATATCATTAACAAATTCTTTATATGAAGAATTACCATGTGGACATCGAGGATGTTTACTTAAATCAGACCAAAAACATTCCATGTTTGATTATTAATTAGAACAGAGCAGTAAATGATTAAAAGGTAATACTTTGCATCGGCAATTATGCGTCCTTATGAAAATATTTTATTCGTCTTGTTACTTCATGAACTATTTGCTCGCGGGAAATTATGCACTGTCTAAGTACAGAACAGTTGTTCTCGGGAATCAAAACAACCACCACGTGACACATGTGCTTTGGACCAGTTGGTCAGTGACGCGAAGTCGGTAGATTATCGAAGAGCGTCCGATGTCCGATTCTTAAAAAGCACACGGTTTGAACTTCGTGCCAGTAACGTTCCCGCGTTCGGTACTGTGATTGAATCGTAATGGACGCAAGTGTTAAAGTGCTGTGCCTCTTTTTCAAATAATTGGGATATTATTTGGACCGAAGATACCTCTGAACGTGCGTAGATCAAGGCGGAACAGCTCCTGCTTCAAAGTAAGTAAAAATTTTAGAATATAATGCATGATTTTATCGAAACTGTTTCATTCGGAATGGAATGGGCATATTAGGTCGTCGACTTGCATACTTACGAGTTTATTGTCAAACAAATATAATATGCTAAGAATTTCGCTTCGAATGAAAGGAAAAAGCATTTATGACAGTTCATTGCGTTTTATTGCAACTTTCTTTTTCTACAATCGCTATGTTGCTTGCCGTATCACATGTATATATATATGTATATATATACGTTTTCGAAAAAGTAACTGCTAATATTTTTATATATATAAGGCAATTTAAGCCTCTACAGGCTATAAACATCTTTTCGTGCGTTGTTTTGTCATCATTGTAACGTCCCTATCGTAAAAATACAGATAATAATTACATCGTGTAATGCATCATCGCATATGTTACAAATACTCGAATGCACAACTTTAATTGGACCATAGGTTTACATATGAAAAAACGCGAACAAAAAATATATAAATCCTATTTTTTCCGGTAATATTTGCAATACTGTGTCGATAAATAAATATATAAAATTATAGATGGATCTCTTTAGAGTTACGTATTACATACTGAAAGTATAGGAGTCGGTCGGATATTCTATTAATAAATAATAGAGGGGCATAAAACTCGCGCGTCGATCTTCATTCCTTTCACGTTCTTATTTAAAGCATCTCTAAACGATCTACAGAATTGACACACCTTTTACTATTTTTTACCTTTTTTTTTTTAAATCGTTTTCAAGCTGTGTTTATTCTGCTAGATTATATATCACAGACTATCCATTTGCAGTTGGGAAAAAACATTCACTAGAAAAACTCTTGCAAATACATACTTCTACCACATGTTGGTGCATCTATGAATATTATAGTGATTAAAAATTAAGTAGTTTACTCTTACATTATATACAAATGATCAGCTATTTAGATTTGCAAACACTTGTTTGGTCTAAATCATTATCATACATAGAGTGTTAAATAGCAACTTGTAACTTCCTCTTTTTATAATGAATATATATGTATATATGGAGTATGTATGCATATTTTTTCTAGACAATTAAGTGTAATATACATAATACTGCAATTGTGCAAGTGTACGAATACTGTGATTGTTCTCTTTCTTCTTTTGAAATCATTAATGTTTTGTATGGTTGCTGGAAAAACGTCTTTCCTCTTGTATATTCAAAATAAATCTTCCTGTAGTTCATAATAATTTAAATAATTCTAAAGTTTTACTCTCGCAAGTTCTTTGTTGTAAAATTTCTCATTTAAACTTTACTATCAGTTTACACGTGGTGAACGTATCTTTCGAGATCGTGTTCCGATCGTCGGATTCATTTTGCTGTTATGTACTTTTGTTTTTTTTTTTACACTAACGTGAAACAATTCTTCGTATATACATAATTGACTACAAAGCTTCTTGGTTTAAGCTTGCTGCATAAACAGATTTCCACTCTATGTGCCTCTATACAAACGTGCCACGTACAACATGAATCTAAAAGTTTACAAAATAGAAAACTAACAACATATGTTACAATGGAACGCAATTAAAGTTCAGAAAAATTTGATTATGCAGCAAGCATAAGAGCTCCCGAGAATGCTTGGATTAAATTTCATTTTAAAAGCATACACGATTATTTTTCGCTTTTTTCCAGTTCTTCGTAAATCCACGTTTCTAATATCTAAATGCAATGCTAGGATTCGTTTTGGTAAAATCCATACAAAGGCTGGTGTAATGAAAATTTCATATAAATACGCCGAAAGCATTTTTTGCGAATAGTCAGTTCGTGTAGGCGTCAAGAGCACGTCGGCTCTGATCGATGTAGAGTAATAGAAAACGCGCAAATGGATTTGCTGTAGATTAAATATTGACAACATTGTACTTTAGGAAGTGACTTTTCTTCACACGTGAAAGAATATGTGTAAATATGTAGTAAATAGAAAGGATCTCAATGATTATTCATTATTCTTTATGCAGTGTTTTTGCTAGCGAAATGGCAGTAATTTAAATTGAACAACTAATCAAAATATGTCGAACACGTGCGAACTTTGGATTAGAAAATGCTAATGATAACGAAAGAGATTTATTCAGAAATTTCCAATGGAAAAGTACTTGTAAGTCGCGTGACTCTTTTACTCGGGTTATTCGCTATGTAGACATTTAGATTCGGAAACTATCTTCGAAAAGTTTACAATGCCATTAATTTCGACTGACACGAACCCCATCTCTCCTGCAATTTTTGACGTTGCTCCATGTGATGATCTGAAAGGTTCCTCGATAATCCTACTTGACCTGTTTTCAATTTCCTGGGGTCTAAATTTGCCCCCAGCGTTTGCACGCCTTTAGCGAATTTCGAGAATGGCGAGAGAATATCCTTGGTGGTAGATGCCACGGGATTCGAGACGTGCGTTACGTCGGTCTTTATCGATTTCAGAGCGGATTCGCTCTGGGAAGAAGTGATGCTAAGAGTTAAGTCTTGTTCCGACGTAGACCTCTTCTTATCGTGCAATCTGCTCTCCGTTTGCAATTTATTCCTATCCGAACTAGTAAGTATTAGTTTACTGTCGACCGCTCCGGTCGAATGACTGATATTTTTCGAAAGGCTTAACGATGACGGTGGGAGGAGCATCCTTTCCTTGTCCTCGGTCGTGTTTTGTATAGTTATTTCTGGCGTCTTTTGTGGAGAGGTACTTAAAGAACCACTCGGTTGCGGTACGTGCAAGTCACTCTTGCTCTCTTCGGACAGCTTGTTAGGTCGCATCGACGAGCTTCCCTCTTCGCTGTCTTCAGTATGCACTACGTCTGCATTTTTCACGCCCATTATGATGCCAATAGACGGAGTGTAAGCCTCCATCAGATTCTTATCATGAATGAAGTTATCTGGCTTCTCTAGAGGACCTGCAGGCATACCGATGTCCTCTTCGTCGCTGCTGCTACTACCGCTATTACTTTTCCCTTGCACCGTGCCTAAAATATCTCTATTTCCCACGGTGAAGGTAGGCTTGGAAGGTCCTCCTTCCGACCGCCTACCTATGCTCTTAGCTATGTCGATCGGGTTTCTGGCGCTAAAGCTATGACTCAACTTATTCAGTTTGCTAAATTGTTCCGACATGTTGCTCAAAGCTTTCGTTCCTACAATCAGAAGATATCGTGAGAGACATTAACTCCTATAGAAATACGATTCTTCTGTTAGAAATATACCTGCACTTTTAAGAGCTAGTAACTGCGTCTCCGAGACGTTCCTAGTCAATTCTGGGAATGACGTGATATCCAGGAGACCCGTGGTGGTTCCTCTACTGTTCACTAACTTACTCTTCCGCTTATCTAAAGTGACGTTCATCGCTATAGGAATCTTTGGTAGATTGGCTATTTCCAGCGCCACCGAGATAGCTTCGCAGATAGATCTTAAAGACTCTGCAACGTACGAATTAACGTGGTATCTAAAGTCTAGCAAACTGATCAACGAATATTACGTCCTACCTATACTTTCTTCCTCGGTTTTTATGACGACTGCCATGTTATTAAAAAACCGTAAGTTTGTACTGCGGAACATATGGAAGTAGCCGCACTCGTTTGCCATTTTGTAGTTTATTCGAATGCAATGGAACTGTTTGTTTTTGAAAAGGGAAACCGTGCTCTCCGGTTGACCGAACTCGATTAGCACGATATCCTCGAGCGGTACTCTTTGATAGTTTGTAACTTTGTCGATTTGGTCGTCGTAATCGGCGACATAGTAACTGTCCCGCGTTAATATAAGAATAGTGTCCATTTCAGTCTCCGTTAAGTCACCCGTTCTATCGGAACGAACCAAATCGTAAGAAATTATTCTCAGCCTTTCGGGGATTGAAGAGATTAAAAAGAAGACGTGTAACGTACACAGGATCAGCGTCGATTAGACCCCAGCTGCCTAAAATTACTTCTGGGTCTGGTATAAGTAACTTCTTGCAATCCTCAATCAGCAATTTCACGTGAACCGCTGTCGCGGCATTGTCCTCTTGTTCCTCGGTGCGCTCTTGAAACACTTCTTCATTTACCGAATTTCCTAACATCATATCGATCGTGGCCTGCCTATAGACATCCTTGAAGCGATTTAAATAGTATCTGAAAGAACACATATCTCCTAAGCGCTCGCTTCTAAGCGGCCAAGCGAAGATAAGAAAAAGAAATGAAATATTAAAAGTGAAGATAGAGCATTGTCGTAGTGTTGATGGGACCGGAAAATAAATGGTTTTCTTCCTTTGTTTCGTTTGAGATTAGTCGAACTGAAAGACAAGCCGTCATGCAACATAGAAAAGATAATCACGTGCAAACACGAATTCCGATTCATTGGGTTCAAATAATCGTTCGCATTTGGATAAAACAATACAATTGTCTTAGTAGTTTTGATAAATCACACATTTTATTGACCGTTTACTCGTGAGCGGACAGCCTCCGAGCCAAAGTAGCGAGAACAAACCTTGCCAAATGATACATAGCGGTGGCATAAAGAAACTCAGGGTGAGAGGCAAGTTCAAGCTCTATGTTTGGTGGTTTTATAGGTATTAGCTCGAGGCAGCAATTATCAAGGATGTCTAAATAGTGCGACCAATCGGTATTCAGTTGATTAACGTCGACGGGGATGCCTAGCAAGGTATCTATTGCCGCTTGACGTATGTCATCCATAAAGTGTTGCTGAAAATATCTATGGGAAAATGAAAGGGTAGTGTCAGGGATTCATGTACGTATCAAGTATATATCAATATTTAAGAGTTATGATCGTGGAACTGATAAGAGAGATAATCATTAAGTATTTCAATGACGATGTTCGAACGTGTAACAATTTATTCGTTCTGACAACGTTACAACACCCAACAGATAGGATTATCCGCGGAACAACGAATGATTGTTTTAGAGTGATGTATCGTGTAGGATGTATAAATGAGAATGATGTTCTATTGCAATGCGGATCGTGTATAATTGTGGTCCAATTGTACCTGTTCGCAGAATTCATGCCGTCTTTCATTAAACCGGTAAACTTTCTTTCCCCCGTTCTTGTGTAATCACCCTATAAGTAATAAAATAAACTATCATCGGCATAATCGAGTCCAGTCAGAGGTTTTGCTGATGATTAATACGGTTAGAGCAAAACCATTGAACGTGCTTGTTTCCTACTTGGCTACGAACCTTGAGAGCGTTTGTACCGGCATACTGTTTACTGATTATGTCGCCGTTATTCGCCCAAAGTAATTGAAAGGTTTGTCTCATATTCGTCGGTAGCGTTCCGTCCGGCGGTATTAGTCCTAGCTTTGAAAACTGCATTTCCATCACGGCTTTACCCAAAGCGGTTTGAACAACGTTTGTTCTATCTAAACAATCTATGCAATTCACCCGAAACACTCCCTTCTGCATGCAAATTGTGCCTTGCTTATCGCGCCAGCAGTAACCCATGTCTGCTAATACCGTTGTTAATGCATTGATCAGGATAGACACGTTTTCAAAATGCATTCCTCGACTGTGTTAGGCACAAAAGAAACATTTAGCAATAATTTCGAAGATACTTCCATCGTTGTTAGAATTCCTCGCGGATTACTTACCAATATTCGTGGAAGTCGAAACTCGTGTACGTTATGTCTGGGTGGTTGTAATTTATTACGTGATTACTGTAAGCTTCCCAAATTATCTTCTCCTTGCCGGCTTGCTCTACGAGATTGACGATGCAAACCGGGCCGTACAGGTCGAGCTCCTCGGTAAAATGTTTCTCAAACGCTACCTGAGTCTCTGCTTCGTCTAACGAAATTAATCCCATTAGGATTTGACTAACATTAGATTTTATTTATTCATTACCTTTGTCTATATGTGGTGGCGGCTTATATTTGTAGCCAGGTTGAGACCAGTAGACAGGCACACTGCCTCGCACTTGAACGAATGATACTTGATGATCATGATACCAAACCAATTGTTCAGTCTCTACATAGTTTGCACATTTTCCTTCATCGTCGACACCGCGTCGCTTATACCTTTGTCACAGTGAAAAAACAAATCAGTCTAACAATGCGAATTATCGATAGATATAGTACAATAATAGATAGTTACCTCGTCCCTGCGCGGAACCTACTTCTTCTAGATATAATTGCCAAGTTGAAGGTTTCATGATGAGGATGTTCATCGATGCCTACTTCTACTTTACACTTTTCTATCTGCACGTATCCTTGGATAACCGGTAATATCCAACAGGTTGCATTGTCTGTCTACAAGAATGAAATATTCTAGTAATGATTGAACCTTTCGCGAAACGACCTAATCGAATTCAGAACAATCCTAACTTTTAGATTAATTATATCCTGCAACATGTGCTTGTTCCAAAAAAATCTGTCGTCCACCCTTTGCCAAAGTGGTTTGTCTCGCCCTTCTTCATCCTGCTGAGACTCTGAGACGCAGAGCCTTTGCAGACTGTTGGTAATATCACCAGTTAAACAGAAATAAAAGGAATCAGTTTCAGTGAAGATTTTGTTTAACTCTTCTGAGATTCTTTTGTCAAATCTTTCCTTGTCTTTAACAATGCTTCTCTTGCTCACGGTAGATTTCACCTGAAAATATTATTTTTGACAAATCTGGACAGGCATATTTCCTCTTCCATTTTACCTGCGATGTAGCAAGTGCAGCTGCATGTTGAGTTGTATTTTTTATAGTGTTTGTCGCACTCTTGATGGTTCCCCATGTCTTTGCGAAGGCTGCCTTCTGCGGGACATCGAACAGGCCGCCTTGACTTTTTTTCTTTGGTAAATTCTGATGTTTCTTACACGGTAGAAGTCCAATGTCATTGTTCTCACTGCCAATATTTAGGAACGCGATCGATTTGATCTTGTATACAATATGACCCCCGTACAATTCTCCAGCTGGTGAAACCTCCTTGATCAACATCAAACGTGGCTCTAGCACGCATGGCTGCTCTATCTTCCCAACAATTCCATAAAATATTCCAAGGCATTCCAATTCCTTCGGGGAAGCCCATTCCCAATCTAAAAAAAAAATAATATGATGAGGATATTAACATAAAAAAATTAGACCATTCAACCTTATCTCTGACTAATCGCGTTAGGCCAAGTTTATCGCATACATGTATTTACATAATTGGCGAGGTATAGCTGTCGGAAAACCGCGAGTGCAATTACCTTTTATGGCAATTCCCTCGCATCCACGTTATTTTAGCAACAAATCTAATTACGATTTAACAATAGATTCCGCGTCCCAAAGAAAAATTGCGACCAAGCGTAAGTTTATGAATGAAAATCAAGCGAAATAGTTACGATTGCGCGAATTCATGAAATAATCGAACGTGTCCCAATTAGGAACGACAAGCCGAGGATTGTAACGCGGTTGACGTGACGGTACATATGCGATGCACACACTTCTGTCAAAACGCTTAGCCTGACATACCCACCCGATTTAGCGGAGAACTCTCCCGTGTATTTGTCACACCAGAGGCTGTACCTCTCTTTCACGAAGATGAAATGGGTGTCTGTACGGAGCAGCTCCATGCTTCCGACTTCTCTACTGACGTGCGATTTCTACGCAGCATGTGGAATATCAGCTATCCGTAACGAAGGTCCGCCTATCACAGACATATTCGCCATATTGCTCCCTACGCGAGACGCACGAGACTAACAGTCAACCCGTTCCTCGCTGACTATCTACCTAGCTAGCTTCGATCAGAATAGATGGCGATCCGACAGTAAATTAATTGTATTCAACTATCCTTTGGATTTTAACGCGGAGAATCAAGCAAAATGTTTATAATCGCTGAAATCGACTTTTTAAGGATTTGGTCTCTGATTTTTCGGTCGTAGTAACGGGTAGAGAAATGAATGTTAAATTATTTGAAAGACATAAGATTTATTTCAATGATCTGTGATTACATATCTTCTATATGTTCCACAATAAACTGATAAGTACATTATAAATACAAAAAGGCGTGTGAAAATATGCGAATGGATTAGTCAACGTTATCACTAATATCGTCGCGTGTCCACGTCCATGGAAGAATATTAAAATGATGATGTCCTTTTACACGAGCTGTTCATTTGACCGAAGAAGAGTTTGGCTTTCGCGCGGCGAATCCACAACAGTCGATTGGCGTGTCCGATCAATGAAAACTTCATAAAATTTAACAAGCATTTAACATTCTTTAAAAAAAAAAGAACCAAAGAAACGCTTATTCACTCTTGCTCTCACTTCCCTCCATGTTTCTCCTCTCTTCTTCTTTGATTTTGTCGATTATATACTCCTCCCATTTTCTGTGATTCAATGTCTGAAAGTCGTCGACGTTGGCTATCAATAATAAATACTGGGACAACTTTAACAGTTCAATGTCAGTTCTTCCTGTGAGGTGAGCGTGCCTGAAGGGTTTTATCTTCAATCCCGATTGTGGATTCATGATAAAGTTTCTTCTAATGTCGTCAAACATTATCGTGTTCTTCGCGGAGAACTGTTTGTATTTACCCCAAATGACCGCCAGCGGCTTTGCCGTGACAGTGCCATGTTTCGATGTGCGAACATTGATCATGGCCCTGGAGTCGAGCTGGCAGGCTATCTTGTAGTACGGATTATTGGCAACACCGAGCACTTTCATCTTCTCGTCGATCCACTTCATACTGGTAGCCGACCAAATCACTATGTCATAATTTAGATAAGCCAGGGTTAAGAATTGATGAAGAAAGGGCCGCATCAATTCGGCACCAGTCTCCGCCGTCGACATTGGATCGAAAATCGTGTGATCTATATCGACCACCAACAGTTTCTTTCCCTCTCTGAACGGATTCAATTCTACGAACCTGTAGCAGTCGATTCTACATTGAATTTGAAGCAGACACAACATAGCGTTCTCAACTTCCAGCTCGTCCTCTTCCGTGTTAAAGTCGTTAATAACGTCGGGCAAGTCTTTTGGCGCGCGGCGAGCCTCCGCGATGTCCTCTTCACGCGAGCCCATCAGCATTAGCTTGAATCCGGGTTTCATGCCCAAATTCACCAGGGTTTCCTCCTCTTGCGATGCTTTGCCTGGTGGGAGCAACGATTCTATAGACACTCGACGGAATTCAGTAAACAGACACCTCAACTACGTCGAGGTGAACGGGGGACAGAGACAATGACGAATTAGAGTGTAAATCATTTAAAAAACAGTAGTCGAAGGGGTAGCAGACTTTATTTGACAACTGACAGCAACCGAGGCTGCTTAGGGTACAAAATAAGGAGTGTTAAGATCATGAAAACAGTCCAAAACATAACCTTTGGTTCGAAGGTTCAAGAGTTTCTGACGTTGCGGAAGGATGCCGGTTTCCTTGTATATCCTTTTTTTCAACCCGCGGACGGTGTCGGACAGGTTCACGTCTGGCACCTCGATCGTTTTTCTGCCCCATACTACGATGATCTTCCCTACATTCTCCATTCTTTTTTACGAGAGCAACGACGCGACACCAGGCCAGACGGTGTGTACTACGAAGTACGACCGTACGCCTACACACTTTCATTTACGCGTGTACATATACGAGACCCATGGTGGAATCACACATTCCACATTTGGGTCGATACTGTAACGCCAGGTTTATCAAATACAGCCTCAGCAAGCATGACCAAGAACGTGCTGCCATCGCAGTGATGGTAAGAATTCTTTCTCGTAATTTCATAATTCTTCCTCTTGAATAAACCAAATCCTACGTAGAGATGTTATTATAAGTGTGACAGAGGGTAATCAGCTTAAAAGTATACGAAATGTTACTCATTTTTATAGGGGATGTAGACTTCAATGCTCGGTCGGTCAATTGCAATTGACTCTTGTTATAAATAATATTCTTCTGCTTCAATATCGTCTCTGTACCTTCTTTTCAATTGAGAATTTATACATACCCATTTATACTCTCGTACGTTTTCGAATAACAGAGTTCTCTTTATTTAAAAAAAGAGATTCACCCCCTTCTCAAACAGAAGTACGTTAGTGACATGAAAATGTTGACAGAGTTACATATTTCATAGTAGTCCTCTGGTTTAAACTAAAATATCGTTACGAAACAGGGACTCGTGGATCATCCTTATATCAATGCGAATTTCAATATTTCAGTGGCTTTTAATATTCGACTTGAGAAGCGGCCCCTTTAAACCCTTCGCGATATTTCCGCGACGTTTGATTTACGTTCACTCTTGCCCGCCCGATAAATTTTTATCCGTCTTAAAACCGCTTTCCCGGCGAGATAAAAAAAAAAAGGTGCTACTCATTCGGCTAAACGAAGAAAATCATCGCGGGTTCCGTTTTTACGGCGTCTTCCTTGCTAGATCGGAGCGGGCAATTCGTTGGAGACAATTTCGCAGGCGAAGTCGCGGGAACTTCTTCGTCCCGCGCACCCTTACATAACTCCCCGTTCTTTGTTCGGCGAGAACACACGCGTATAAAAGGGAATGCGACACGCAAGAGGATAGAGAGACCGGTATACCTACAACGGGGCTCTTTCATCCGGAGCAAGGAAACAAATTCATAAAAGAGTTCCTAGTTGGTCGACCTAAAAATGCAAATGTCGCGTACGGGGTTGGTACTGAATTTTACAAGCGGGCGGCGAGGATGGGGCAATTTTTCTTTTTAAAAAATGTAAAACCTCCAGGGGACGATGATGATGCGAGCATCAATGAAGTATTTATACATCCGCTTCCGTAACAGCGAAATTACTGTAGATTCAAACTTGAAGAAATAACGGTGCTATTTTTTTTATCGCCTCAATGAGAGAAAGAAAAGGACTTGCGTGGATTGGGAAAACGGTGGAGTTATAAGTGGAAAAGTTTTCGGGGAACCGTTTTTCTACCCGGAAGGAAACCGCAGAGCTGCGGGACACGAATCGTTTGTATCATTTACGAGCCAAAGCGAGCATCAGTCGCATGATCTCGGAGGCTCATACCGTCGCAACGCGGAACTCTGTTGTTGCAAATGAGCGCGCGAGGCCGCAATTCCGCAGTAATTAAATTTTCTACCCATGTCTCACTCGCGTCCTCTTTTTTTCTTCGCCATACTAACGGCGCGTGAAATTACGTATGCGGACGCAACGCGTTATGCGACGAAACGCGAATCTTTTACAAGGAATTGGGCAACGTGTTTAAACGTTTTACATCGTCGTAGCATCGATCAAACGGCAGCGTTAAAGGGGTTAGTGTCAACGATTAAGCAAAACGTTACCGGCGTTTATTACCATGGCGTAGTTTCGAGCTCCCCTGGAACGATGAGTTATGCTGGTTGCGCAGTTTGTAAACCAGCCACTTCGATAAAGTGGTCTCGACTTTAATATCCGACTGTATCCGCTCCCTCTCGTTATTAAGGGGATATATCTGTCGTCGAGGATTATTTCTTGCTTGCTGCTGCACGATTTATCGTCCCGGAACAACCGGGGTAGAAGAAAAAATGAAACGTAACACAGTCTACGCTCTTATCTTTATTTGGTTTGCCTTTCTCCCTTGGCTAGCAATGAACGAAGAAGTCAACTATGAAAAAGAGGGGTTAATCGTCAGTATAAAGTTGCCAGAGGTTCGACCCTTTTTTCTATCAGATTCAAGGGTCGAAGGGGTCAGCGCCGTTCTCTTTCACCTTTTTTTAACACGATTCAGTGCCCCTCTTTTAATTGGAAGCAGATATAACTCGGCGGCCATATGGGTTAAAGGGCGGGAGGTAAATAAAAGGAAAGAATGGAGAGAGCGAGAGAGAGAGGAAGGGTATGAGAGGGTCGGTCGCGATAAGTTCGCCAACAGAAAGGGACGATGGCTGTTGCTGTTTGTTAGAATGCTCCGAGGCATTTCGCTGTGGAATTCTATAGGAGGCTCAAAGTGGCATCGAGCGTGCCGTTACCATTCTCACGATCCCTCTTTTCTTCCGATCGATCCGTGTCTCGTTCCTTTTACTATTTCTCTTCCTTCTTTCGGCATCAGTTTGTTTAGTATCAATTCTGTTCATTTCGAATCTCGTTCTGCTTTTCAAATAGCATTCATCGTTATTTCATTGAAAACACTGACTATTTGATGAATATTTAGAAAGTTATACGCATTAGATCAAATTCTAGTTTTAATACTAAATTCTACGAGGGTATTAAAATTGACTTTTTTTTCAGTTCACGTTCTACGATCTTGTAGTTTATTATACTTCATTATATGAAGTTGGGATAATCTTAATATCTAAAACCTAAGGTTGTGGCAATTTCATTTATGAACAACTCAAAGTTTCACGATACAACGTCGCGCAATTGCACGACATTATCGCGGGGGTGTGTTGCTGACTGCCGTGAGTCGTAGCGATTATAAAGAAACTATCGTTTGACCTCGTTTTTAGTGGCTGCCTAGACGGTAACACATGCCAATCAAATAAAAATTTCGTGACGTCTTGGGAAATGCATAAAAGCATGCTTGGCGTTTTTCTTATCGGCAAATCCTTGCATACGTGCATTTGGCTTACTTAATAACCGAGCACGCGAGTTTGCGATTATATAAATAGGGGATTTATGGAGTTTTGAGATCCTCAAGCCTAGAAGCTTGTTCAGTAAATAACAATGAGTGATATATGTAATACGTATGCATAGTGAGGCATTAAAATTGCATTAATTCAACGATTCCCTTAAAAACGCTAAGACAGTTTTTATTATGTAGATCTTGATATAGTTTCTTATACACGTGTTACATTTTCTGCTTCGCATATCCAATTTTCTGATAGATGGGCAATCTAATCATAGGGTTGACTTTATCGTTACATCCAGGATGTTTTCTATCTCGAGCCTCCGGTCGGATGCCACGAAGATTGCAAAATTTCGGAACGTCCCGCCCGTCGAAATCGCAACGGAATGACGCATGAAGCGATGCCAATGAAACTTGGTCGCAAATTTCGCGTGCGATTTCTGTGTTCGGTAACGCGAACTTAGATAATACCAGAGGCAGCCTCCAACTCACGAACCGTCGTTTCGGTTGTGACATGCATAATTTATAACATACTCGCCGCTTTCATTCGGCGACTTTAAATTTGAACATTTCTGTAATCGAAAGGGCGGAGGGAGAGAGGGCGAAGGGAAGGTCGCGCGCGACCCTGACAGCGAGCATTATCGTTTGATACTTTAATCCGGGATCATTCCCCAATTCACGACCCGCAGAAATTTCAATCCCTGAGCACCTACGAGGTGATTTAGTTCGATTATCGTCCCTCTCACTCGCATCGGCGGTGGTTCAGGAGTCAATCACGTCGGCGACTCGTTACATTTCCTTGGGAATCGGACGGCAGATATCGAGGGTTGCGAATCGATCGGCTCGGGATTCGAAGCGCAGAGAAATCTGTATCCCTCCGTTTCACCTGCAGGAAATCCCATGATTGATACCGGACGGCACAATGTTGCCTGCGTATAATGCATAGGCGCGCCCCGCAGTCCATAGTGTGTATACACCGGCACCGATAACTGTCGCGTGAATGCGTGCTGCAATAACGTTGATGCAGCTCGATATGCAAACGCTGCCGGTATCCAGCGAGCACCGGCTATGAAGATTAAACGTGTTTTCCAGCATCGCCGAGAGCGCGTGTAAGAAAATGCCGAGAATTATTACGAATATCAAGCTGAGATAGTAAGCATAGAGAATTTGCCTGATTCGATTTTGATACGAGTGACAATAACAAATAATTTCTCCCTCCCCTGGAAAATGTATTAGACACTTGGATCAATAAGACAAAACGAAGTAATTTTATTTTATTGCGATTGTCATTGTATTACATTGAACGAAGCTGTATTTTAAATTCTAAAGTATTTCATTGTCGCGATTATTTTACAAATTCTCGCGATGGCATGCTTTAACGCTTTAATGCTGAGTAAAACTGATAACCAGGGAACTGGTTGTTGGAACCCGATAAAATGATAATTAAAAAACTTCGCCGGATGGAGCGTTACAAACAACGATGTTAAATTATTACACGACCTACGTTATATTAAATTGTTAACGACTATCTTGTATAAAATCTAATAATTACGGATGAAAATTATTTCCTGATGGAGCAAACGATATTTTCCAGTATAGCAGATTATCATTTTATTTGAGTACAAAGTAATGTAAAATGAACAATTAAATGAACATATTTATACAATTTGTTTATAATTGTTGGCACGATCAAAATGCAAAATGTAATTATTAGACAAGTCGAGTCGTGCTTCTTGTTTTGAACACGAAATCGGAGGCAGGCGGGCACAGCTGGCGGGTTTCGCGAAGAAGGGGAGCAGCAGGCCGAATTTTCTAGGGAAGGGTAGTGCAGGACACAGTAGGGTGCACGTACACAGGCGAGAATCGCGGGGCGCACACAGGTAGCGGGAAGATAAGCGCGTGCGACGACGCGGCGTGACGCGTCGCGGCGCGCCGTGCGCCGCGTCGCCACTGCTGCAGCGTAATCGTAGAAAGTCAGTTCGTCGGCGGCGCCGCACCAGTTGTACGCGTCAGGACGCGCCTTTTCGTGCCCCAGCAATTAAACATTGTACTCCCGTGATCTCCCACCCGCGATCCGCTTTCAGTGTCTCCGCTCGAGAAACAATCGTTGACCTTGAAACAATCGAATTACGCGGTTCGACGGTCGCCTGCCGGAAAGGGAAGCGTGGAATCTAGAAGAGAAGCTGATTTAGTTTGAAAGAAACGCGGAGCAGCGTCGCGTTGGATCCAGGAGCTCGCGATCGTTCGTGGTCGTCCCGCGAGGATCTCGTCCGTGGTTAAAGAACAGGTCGATTGCCGATCGAAGAAAGGGTTTTAAGGGACGAAAGTCGGTGGATCAAGTGCCTTTTTCATTTCGGTTTCGCGGGGCTTCGTTGGTCCCGCCCCTCTGGGCGGCTCCTGGCTCCCGGAAGAATCCTCGGCCCGAGCTGAAGGACTTCTCTTCGCAGTACGTGCTCGCATCGCCGGCAACAGGATGTTTTCGTCCTCGAGAGCTTTCCCGCCGATTCTCTTCGCGGCGCTCTTCCTCTGCATCGGTGAGTGAGCTTATCTTAAAAACGATGTCGCTAGTTCGTGTCGTGAACCCGGAGAACGGCACACGGTGTGTAAAAATTGTGCCGTTCAGGTTTGCTACGTGTTTGTCTCGGGCTTATTTTGGAAGATCATTTTCTTCTTCCACGTTGAATGCTCGAACCGATAGTGTTTAAAGTCAAGTTGAACGTAGAATGATTTCGGTACCAAGAAGGGAGGGTTTACGTGTCGGTGGCCGATAACGAGCGCCTAGTACCTTCGAACAGCTCTTAATCGAGTCAAGTGCCCAATTAGCGTGATTCATTGTTCACAATTATTTCCTACGCTCGCGAGTCGTTTTAGATATTGACTTACACTCCGTCGATTTCGAGAAGTTTTTAAAAAAAATGATCAAGTGATCTCCGCAAACTTTAGTGAATCCAGTGTCAGTATCTTAACAACAAAGAATGATCGTTTGCAAAATGGCCAAAGATCGCAAATCTAGTGCGAGTTTCTAAATGAGATTGTGGCCTTGTCTTCCGCGATAATCCAATTCGCCCGCGACGCGCCATTCAAATAATTAGAGAAATCGGTCCCTCGCGCGAGGACGACCAATGTTTTAATAGCCATTCTCGGCACACAAAGTAAATACGGCCGGAAATCGTACGCGTTAAATATTCAGTGCTTCTTTCGTTCCCGTGTTTGTTCATCCCGCAAAATCCACCGTGACTCGTGAATTATTTCCGGCGACGTATCACTAACATTAAACACGGTATCTCTGTCCCTCCGAAGTATATAATCCGCCCCAAAGAGAGCAGATTTATCATCTGCAAAATTAAATCGGCGATAACAGCGTCCAACCCGTATTTCGCGATGATATAATCGTTTAACGCAAACAGAATTGCTATTATCAGGCAATAGCTGTTTTTCAAATATTCACGGTGACAGTCTGTTTGAAGTGTTCGCTGCATGCAGCACGGTGTCAGGAACGTTCCATTAGTCGTTAAGCGTCACCACATAACAATCGTCGGATGACAATCATCGAGCACGCAATATTCCTCTTCGTCCCGATTAACCCACCGAAATCTACCACGCTCCATTAATTATTTTCACCGGCCTATCGTCATTAAACGGTCCGATTACCCACTTTCGACGGAATCAGCGCTCGGAACATGGCCTGTGCATTCTTCTTCCGCCTCCCCCTCCTCGAACGAATCATTTTGCCCTCGTTGATTGATCATTGAAAATATCGAGAATCATTACAAATCGGCAGGATCTATGAAACTTTTTAATGAGAATCAGATATACCGTAAATACATTTTCAATTAAAATATTTAGATTTCATTTATTCTCATGTTTTCATAATATTGATTGACAAACAAGCAATTCGTAATTATGGATGTTTAGATTCGGTGAATCTGGTAATAAATGTGCTGTTGAATTTTTTTAAACGAGGTCAAAGTGTGTCGACGATCTTCGACGTCGACCTCTCGTTATCGAGCTGGACACGGCGATGACAATTATTTAGTGGCATGTCGCTTTGAACGGCGGACGCGTCAAGATGAGACGGGTCTATCCTGTATATCTAATGAATAGCATTATTTTCGAGGACGAAGTTTACGGTTTAATCGAGTCAGTTGCGCGGGCGAACGGATAGGGGCGGGTCTAACCGAATTTTCGGCTGTCCCACATCGCGAAACGCGGGGGTGGGCACCGCCGGGAGTGGGAAAGGGGTGAACGGAAGGAATTAGGCGAACGATCGAGGTCTGGTGTCTCGTGAAACAGACGTTTCTGGGTAACAAGGTGGGGAAAAAGGATTGAAGGGGTGCTGAACAATCGGTTTACTGGGACCGATATGCGACGTCAGAAAATAAACTGCAATCGTTATTATAATAACATGCGGGATGGCAATGTCAACGATATCATGCAAGATTCTCTGAAATTATTTCGATCTCTTCAAAATGTATTGATATTCAGAACAACGAAGCGTCCGGATTAATGGGATAAAATGAGCGATCTCTAATTATAAAACAAAATAACGCCGGGTCGTACTTATCGTTACTCAGAAATTTCCGCGTGCAAATTAATAAAATAATTATGCATTCACAATAATTATTCATATCGTAGGACAATTCGTCTTGTAGTGAAAATATCGATGAATTCGGTCAGCGGAAATTAATTGGAACATCCATCAGCATCCATTGTTCCATCGTTCTTCCGCAGGGTTCGATTCATGGTTGTTAATTCTTCCATCCATCAAGCGAAACTTTTTCTCGATGGCCGCGCGTATGAAAGCGTGCCGTTTCGCTGCCATAATAATGGGGTCGATTCATTGTATCCTTTTAAAACGGGTCCGTCTTCCGCGTCAGCTAATCCGGAAGCGCGCGGATCGCGGAAGTTAAGATTAAGGATCGCGTAGTGCTCCGCGGAGCCAGCGGCTACCCTGACACACTTTAAACGGGGCAATTTTGCGGGGGTTAAGCTATCGACTAAGTACGGCAATTTGCAAAGTGGAATTATCGGGTACGGGTGTTGGTTCGAGAATTCGCGATGATAGTGTCGTCTCCTCCTTGCCTCTGACTCTATACACTTAGAAACGTGTGAAGAATTATTTATTTAAGTCGCTCTTGCAATGCTCTGATATATGAACAGTATCAAACTACTTGGGGTAGTTAGGAATTTTCTTTGATAGCAAATATACGTGTACATGTTTAACCCTTTTAGTACCGAACGACGATATATCGTCGTTCAAATTTTCAATAAATAATGAAACACAATTCGTAACGTTTTATTCTCCCTTTATTTCCGAATATGCTGCTTTTTATATTTTGTAAATATCACTTCTACTTTCGTTTTTACGAGCATTTTCGCAAACCTCTGCAAATTCGCCGATTCGGTCTTTTAGTACCGAACGACGATATATCGTCGTTCAAATTTTCAATAAATAATGAAACACAATTCGTAACGTTTTATTCTCCCTTTATTTCCGAATATGCTGCTTTTTATATTTTGTAAATATCACTTCTACTTTCGTTTTTACGAGCATTTTCGCAAACCTCTGCAAATTCGCCGATTCGGCCCGTTATTCTTCGCTTATTGTTAGGTACGTTCTTTTCGCCGTTACTAAAAGGGTTAATAGTTGTATCAAAGGAGAGAAAGTTAGATTAATTATAAATGCGAAATGGAGAATGTATGTATGTGTAAAAAAACAATTTTAATACATCGCATGTTTTTGTCTTGAAATTTCACTACCGCGTATTTTGCTTTTCCACTCGCCACGATTCTCCACAGGTCTTTTCACTCGAGATCTGAGGGGGACTTGACTCCGCAACGTAACTCTCGCGCACGTTGGTCATAGCTTACGATGGAAACTCCAATTGCATTTCTCGAGTCCATTCACGGTGAAACATACAAGCGTTTCACGAACCGCTATTAAACACACCTGCATTCCTGTTTTAAAGTTATTTGCAAGTTACACACTCAACCTGTGCTTTCGAATATCTGTTTTTTTTTATTTAAATTTTACTGTCGGGACTGGCTTAAGAAAAAGACAAGTAAAATTTACTTTAAATTCTTTTAAGAAATAATCGAATTTATATCATTGCCAATGTCCTAATCATCAATCAAATAATCTGCTTTTGAATCGCATTATTTAATCCACCTACGAACGGTCTGGTATTCTTGCTGGTTCAGCGTTTCCCGCGCGAAACAACAGTCAGCAGCCGCCATTTCCTCCCGGAAGTTGAGCGATCCGGGAGCAAAAGTGGTCTCTCTCCCTGTTTCTTGTCCAAGATCTTTATAGCCTGACCCGAGCGATACAATGCGACGCTTTAACGCGAATGTTTCCCTTTTCTCACAGCCACCCAATCACGTAAATGGACGTCCGACGAAAGATACCGCATATTTCTTTACCCTTTCCCCTCCTCTTTATACCTTACGCTCACGTCGTCTCCTCTCTCCTTATCCTGCTTTTGCATCGACTCATCTAATAAGGACACGAATATGGAGTCTCCTAATCCCCAGACCATGCCGACACTTCAGCCAGGAATTTCTCTATTCAGTACGGTAATAAAGCGATATGACGGTCGTAAATATACCAACCGCGCCCATCGCGAAGCTTTATCACTTTATTACCCCCGTTGTCTTCGGTGCACCCGTCGCAATCCCGGCTGACAGATGCGTCGCCGATTAAATGCGTCTTTATTATCTCATTTTTATCCCGTGCTTTCTTCTCAAAGAACATTATCCGCGATCTGAAACTTTAAGGTGCCTCACGTTGTTCTTTTATTACATTATTTGTGGAGAGTACAGATTTAAGTGGCGGGGAAATTATGAGAGCCAATGCTTCTTTGTGGTTCACTCGCGGATCGCTGCAGGCGATATCAAAAGAGGTTTCTTCCACGGCAAGGATTAAGTCGAGGAGATTCCATGGAGCTTCATCATCCACTGATAAGAAAGCTTCCCTACAAGTGAACGATACGTCAAAGCCTCGTATCTTTCACGAGCGAGATCAATTCTCCCGATCGCAACAAATCAATGATAAAAAAAAGTTCTCCGTTCAAAATGAAGATTACTATACACAGCGTCACGGTTCTCATATGAAATACGATCCTATAGACCTGTCCCGTCGCAACACCTAACGGTATCTCACCCGATGAACTAAAAATCCGTACAGGAATATACGTTAAAGCGATATTTTGAAAGGATACGAGTCGCTCGGGCATCCCTCGCATCTTCAATCACGCTCGTCCCCCATTCCCCGAAGGCATACTTCACCAGATCCGTATCGTTCGGATTGCAGCCCGAGATCCCGGGTCAGAAGGGGCGGGTTACGCGTCCCATTCGCGATCCCGGCTCAAAGGGGTTACAATATGTATGCCCGTGCGGGATATAATATTTTTAAGTCCGCGTCGCGACGTCAATACGGGCCGGGACGGACGAAAGTCGGTACGCTTTGCCGATTCATCCGTCGATCTAGTTAATTTCGATGAACGATCGATCGCCAGGATGTTCAAAACAAAAATTTATATAATGCATCGTCCCTTGGGTATTTTCCAAATGTGATTATGATTGCGAAGCCGTCGTTGTCTCCTGACGTTACAACCGGGAATTTAAAACATTAAATAGAATTCCTTACTGTGCATTAAAATTCGAATTCCCAAGAGAATATTCAAAGTAAAATAAGATATTGTTAGTGTTACAGAAAGTAAAAGTAGTTGTTGTTATTGATTTTGGTAAAATGTCAAAAGTCAGGAATTTCAAATGAAATAATAGGAAGATTATCTGCGAGCAACTAGATGTGAACAATACACGAGGCTGGGTGTCGCGCTGAGGGAATGAGGAACTACGGAACGTGTGAATTCGACTGTATGCTCACGCACGTATCTACGGGGTCCGGTCAGATTATGCGGCTGCTTGGAACTATCGATACACAGACCGGCGCTGGACTCACGAATTCCTCGTGAATTATAATTTCATGACTTTGATTATATGGACGTGCTAGTTAGCGAATCAGAACCGATCCATGGCCGTGAAAATCATTTGCGTTTGCGGGATTGGAATTACAGGTCTGCGCATTATTTGCGCAAAGCTTGACGAGCTTCCGTTGTTAGATATTCAATCTAAAAATGCTTTGGATATTCAAAGCAAGAGTTGGACAAGTTGAAACATAATTAAAAATTCTACGGGGGTTGTGATTTCATCCATGAAGATTCATGAGAAGCAATTTTTTTTTCAATTTAAAAATCCTTCGGGTAATGAGATCAAGAGTTACGGTCTTTGAAATATATTACATAAAGTAGTTACAGATTTGCATGGAATTATGGGTTGAATCGTAAAGCTTGGAAAATGTTCTGCTGCCAACAACATACTTTCAATTTAAAAATGCTTTGGGTATTCCAAGTGAGTTTCGCATTGTTTGGAATAAAATATACAAAGCAGTAAAGGTTTGTACGAAGTTTTAACTCGGACAGGAAAGAGAGTGATCATAAAAATTGAGAAATTGTTATGGAAGCGCCGCCTTCCATTATAGCGATCGTTTTATTAAAGCGTCGTGCAATCTTCATTTCCGTAGTGCCATAAAGGCATGTACACGAGGGGGGAGGGAGGGGGGATGGGCATCCGTGTAGTGCGGTATCGTGTAGTTTCACGAGTGTTCTAAAGGGTAGGTTTCGAGGATAAAAAAAAAAAGAACTCGAGCCCTAGTGTCCGCGGTCTTAATATTTCACAGCGTGTGTCCAGTTTAATGGGAAAGCGCGTGTGCGTTCGTTGCACGAGCCTAGTAGACACTTATCTCTCGGTGAAAAGAACGAGCCGCGCTCCGGAGGAATCTCATGTGAGATTGTAGACGGAAAATGAAGCGGAATTTTTTCATTCGGGCTCCTCGCCATTCTGTCCATTTAAACTTCGTAAGGAATGCCATGAATTCGTTTCAAACCGCGTAAAAGGAGGTAGACATTTATTACGCGAAATCAGAGTACAAATACTGAATGAAAATTATAAGGAAACGAAAGAGCAGAATAATTTTCACGTGTCATCTTTTTTCACATAATTTCTCCAAGGAGACAAAATTTCCGATCAATTTAACTTTCTCTCGGTACTTGATGCAACGTCACGTGTGAGACGTCGAATGAAGGAACGAAACGTGGGATACAATACTCCTTGGGGGACGCTCCCGTCTCGAGTGTCTCGAAGAATACACCGGAAGTGATCTTCCTTCGCAGCGGGAAACGGTGATCGCACCCGTGGCTCGAGTACCAAGCTTCAGCTTGAAATTACTGTAATTTTTCCCAGCTGCGAAGACGGCACTTCCTCTACGCCGGCACCCTTTCCCGGAAGATGTACGAACTCGTACGTGAAATCGGTGCCTGAAATACATATTTTCTCCGTGTGAAATCGAGCTTGTTACAATTGCCTCGCGTATCAGCGCAGCGAAGAGGAAGCGTGCGCCGTCGTGTGAAAATTCGACTAGAACAAAACAATTCGATCGTACATCTTCCACGATCCTCGATGCACAGTGAATTTCGGCATTTGATGATTAAACACGTTTTGAAACAAATATCATCAGTCATCTGAAGTTGTTCTCAGTGAAAGGCGAGCGTGAAAGGTAAGAGCAGAGGTCGAATTTCATTCATCACTTTTCGAAAAGGAGAATTCTCGGTAATTGGACTGCATCGTGCATCAACGTGGCGTTTCTATGTACGTATACGTGGAGATCCTTGAAATCTAGCTAGACCAGGAACTTTTCAGACCTCTTCAGGCGCTGAAAAAGACGAGCCCGGGTCTTGGGCGATGCTAGATTTCGAAAAGTCGACGTTCCCGTCTCTGTGACCACTCGACCGCCGCCGATTTACAAACTTTCCGACGCGAGCCTGACTACTCTTTCCTTGAATCGCGTTCGAGCTTTCGGGACACGGTAACGAGGTTCAAAATCCTCGGAAACATAGAAATATCTTTCATTAATGATCGAGTAGACAGGATATACTTAAATTAGTTTGTCTAGTTTTGTATAAGCTATAAATNATCTGCATAAATCTTAATGAAATGCATAATTGAGTTTTTATGAGAAAATGAATAATTAAAATCATTTAGTACTTTTATACGTTTAATCACAGATATTCCTGGTTCACAGTGAATACCCGTTTCCTTTTATTTTTGCTGATAAAAAGTTTCATTTGGAAGTGTGGTTAAAGTTATGAAAGGTAGATATATCTGGTTATTGATGGATCCTCTTCAACGTACAACAACCAATCCCAATCGCTGCCAAAAAACTAAATCGCGTCCCCCGAAAAACGTTGTCCTATGAAACATTGGAAAGTTTAAAAAGGCTTTTTCAGCCCGGCCGCGAGAGAAGCGTCCATTAAAGTTTCGTTTATTAAAGTCACAGCGAGAGCTTGTATCGCGGCTAGGCCCGCCGCTCCGTGGGAACGGGAAACGTATCCGCTGCGCGGGGTGCCCGGTGGCCGGCTTAAAAACTTTACACCAGCTGCCGGAGGAGGACGCGAACGCGGAAAAAGTTCGATCCCTCTCGGGGAATGGGCGCGACCCAGTTCTCCGGCCGCGCGACACTCGTCTCGTTCACGTTCTTCACTCCCCGCCCGCATTTTCCGCGTAAATCACGCCGATACGTCTTGCCGCGGCTTCGATTCGTCAGGCTTTTCAACCTCCGAACGTGATCATCTTCCGCTAATCCGTCGAACTTTTCTCGATCCTTCCCTCCTAGACCGTAGCTCCTTCCCAGGTTTCCAGATGATTCAGAGTGATTTAGTGGCATCGCGTGTGCCGATTGCCGGAACGGAAGTCGAAGATGAATTCCGAGCGTGTCGAATCTCATTTTCTGTTAAGAGATCCGGAATTCTTTTCAGACCTCCAAACGAACATCGTTTTTTTTTTTTTAAATTATAGTTGGGTTTAGTATATCTCAGCTTGAAGTTGATACGTATAGTATAGTTAATTTTGGGCTTGCGTGGCGTGGCTTCTACTTCTGCTAGATTTACCGATCCAATTCTCCTAGATGAGTCTTCCTCTCTTCAATCCTTAGTGCAATCTCCTCTGTGCCTTCAAATCTACTTCTTTTAAGTCAGCGAGATCTACAATCTAATCTACCTCAAACACTATTCCACAGTCTTCCTCTTTTTTAGGTCACATTGAAAACGTTCTTAAAATATTTCAAATAAAAGTTGTTTTCCTTCTAACTTCGATATTTAACGAGTTACGTATGATTATTTGGCATTTTATTGATGTTGACAAAATCCGACCATTCCAGCGTCGAAACTGCGAACTTTTGGCAAAAAAATTCGTTTTTCCTTAATTACTCCTAAACCGTTGAATCTACGGGAAAATTGTATAGGACCTTTCTTGTAGAGGATGACGAGATCTACAATTTCTGTATGAAAGTTTTTCGCTAGCATTAATATTTAACGAGTTATTGACGAAAAACGAAAAAACAGTTTTTTGCAAATTACTCGTTAACTATTGACGTTAGCAAAAAATTTTTACATGGAAATTGTAGATCTCGTCGTTCTCTACAAGAAAGGTCCTATGCAATTTTCCCGTAGGTCCAACGGTTTGGAAGTTATTAACCAAAAACGAAAATTTGGAAGAAATTGAAGGGGTACCCCTTGGAAAAATCTCGGAAAAATCGAAAATTTTTTTTTGCTGTTTATTATTAGCAATGTTCTTCCGACGTCTGATTTCTTTTTAAAAAATGCGTTTCTAAAGTGCATAAACTTTTGGGATTGACTCTATAGCCAATACATCCTTAAAATCATTTGGTTATCAGTCTAGTTTAATATGCTTCAGATAACGAGTGCTAATTGCTAACACAAACTAGTAATAAAAGCAATCACATTGAACATATTTTCTCGAGGTGGTAAGACAAATTTCACTTAAGAGATTCTAAAGGCAGGAGAATTTTATTACACGAACACGAGGAGATCCGTCGTAAAGCGAGGTCCTCGGACATCTGTGCGTCAGATTTACTCGGATTAAACTGCTGGGAGCTCCCTAATCCCTTTGGGGAGAGATGTTGATGTGGGCTAGCATGATAAGGCGACAGACGTACCATAGAGATTTTCTTCGAGATTCTACCCGGTGAATTCATTAACCGGGCTATTTGGTTTGTTTAAAACGTTGAACCGTCCTCTATTATTATCGGAACGATCGTTTAGGAGAGCATTAGGCGAATTATGGACTTAATTACTTATGGGAATTAAGAAAGTTTACTCAACTACTCTTGACGTTATTAATTATAGTAAGTTCGCCGTACTCGTTAATTACTGGCTCAACATTTTTATGAATGAAATCGATTGGGAAGTATGTTTTTAATTAAAGTTCTCTTCAGACTTTCTGATCGAATAGGCATAGCGCGTTGTATAAATTTGTGCATGATAAATAAATCACCGGGAATCGTCAGAGAGCGACGTGATTCATCGTTCTATGCGACACATGGCAGCCAAGGTTCGCGTTCGGCTCATTATCCGAACATTATCAGCGCCCGCGTTCGGCATTAAAGGCTCGTTATACGGACTGTCGCTTACGGAGGCCGTAAGCTGCGAAATTAAACGGAAATTACTTTGAGCTAATAGGTCAGCGTAACGCGCTCGCTGCATCCATTTTCGTTCGACCTGCTCCCCGTCCTCGAGAGTCGATCGCTCCCGGCCAGAAGAATCTCCGACTGATAATCGAATTTCCCTAAAGCTCGAGGTGGCTCGAAGAATCGAGAACCCGGGATTGGATGATTCCTCCCGGTGATTTAATATCTTCCGTCGGACGCGATCGCGTCCATCTGCAGATGGTTAATTTACTCAGTACGATCCGATCCGATTAAATCTGTAGGAAAGAATTCCCTCCCCCGCGTGTGACATTAGTTGCAAATAAAATCATTCTAGGATGTTTCAAGGAAATAATTAGGAATCAGTTAGTAGCTATTCTGCTTTAGTATCTTTAGACGATAAAAAGGTAATTAATTGATTATCCAAACAGCAGTATTTGTAACTTCGTATACTTTTTGTATTAGTTCTTAGTATTTAGTTTTTACGTATAATTATCA
>NW_017151492.1:256021-306310 GCF_001652005.2 Ceratina calcarata | reverse complement strand
TATACAGGGTGTTCCGGAAAGATTGTTAGAGCCGAAAATGGCAGATGGGGAGGAGCATTGTGAACAACAATTTCCTTTGGTAAAATACGAAATGGGGCTTGGTTACCGAGTTATTAACAAAAAACACGGACCAATCAGAGCGCTCGGTTGAGGCGGTCTCCGTTTCGGGAGCGCTGGCTCGGAGACAGCCGGGCGACTTTTCTCGCGTTTGAACAAGCGCTCCGCTCGGAACGAAGCGTTTTAAGAAAATGACGAATAACAAACTACATTAATAACAATGCAAGGAAATTGTTGTTCGTTTGTTATTATGAATAACAATTAATACACTTAATCGTTATTCACGTGGAATGGATGAGATAGATTGTTGATAATTGATGAATGATGATAGGATAAATGAGGAATTAACAAGTCGCAGGGAATATTGAATTAAAAAGGAAATGTAAAAACTGTAGAGATTTAGACTTACCCATTCATTCGCAAGTGCACCTGCTAACGATGGGCCACGGTCAATGGGTCAGCGTCTTTGCCGCTCGCAGGTAGGCCACAGCTGATCTTCTGTTCAGGGAAGGAACCCCGCAATCCACCGCACGATCATTGTCACTCTTAAAAATTTTAACACACTAAGATTGTTGCTCCTACGTCCTATCAATAAACGTCTTTGAAAGCAGCCGATTGATTTTTATACACAAATGCACTTTCATTACACCACTGTCACTCTTCACTTAAAAATTTTCAAACACTTACACTGTCGTTCTTGCACTCTAACATTAAACGTCTCCGAAAGGAACCGATTGTTTTTCACTAACAAAATAAACTTCACTATCCGCGTGGTCCGTGAACTACACGGTGCACGAAGGGCGCGACTCGATCCGGATGACGCGCTTTTTATCGGAATCGGCGGATAACCATCTTTGCGTTAGGCGAATACTCGGATTATTTCGTAATACTCTGTTGGATTCTTCGAGATCCGTCATTGATTTGAGCTGCACGACTCGATACCTACTGAACCGTCTCTCACAACTTTCCTTCGGGAGACTTTTCCCCACTCGATGGCCAAATTCGTTAGTGAAAATGTTTTTAGCATCCATGACAGAAACCTGACCTTCGATTCCTTGTCATATTTACAACATTCCCCACGTGTTAAACACTCGGTACCTCCACGACTTGCAGCTACCAACCGTCGACGCCTGGATTGCCTTTTGCCGTAGCCGTAGACACATTGTACGCAGGTAAAAACCCTGCCATAATCCGTACGGAAGAACTTTCGCCAGTGGTAAAAAAAGTAGAAGGACATTCTTTTACTACGTTCAACCAGTCAAAGGTACTTCTTATTATCGAACACGTGTTTTTAAGGGAAATCGAAAATAATAAGCTGGCGAAACTTCTTCCCTAAGAATTATGACACGGCTTTTACCTGCGTACAATGATGTCTACGGCTTTGCTGGCTGCAAGTCGCAGAGGTACCGAGTGTTTAACACGTGGGGAATGTTGTAAATATGACAAGGAATCGAAGGTCGAGTTTCTTTCAGGGATGTTAAAAACATTTTCACTAACGAATTTGGCCATCGAGTGGGGAAAATTCTCCCCAAGGAAAGTTGTGAGAGACGGTTCAGTAGGTATCGAGTCGTGCAGCTCAACTCAATGACGGATCCCGAAAAATCCAACAGAGTATTACGAAATAATCCGAGTGTTCGCCTAACGCGAAGATGGTTATCCGCCGATTCCGTTAAAAGGAGCGTCATCCCGATCGAGTCGCGCCCTTCGCGCATCGTGTAGTTCACGGATAGTGAAGTTTATTTTGTGAATGAAAAACAATCGGTTCCTTTCGGAGACGTTTAATGTTAGAGTGCAAGAACGACAGTGTAAGTGTTTGAAAATTTTTAAGTGAAGAGTGACAGTGGTGTAATGAAAGTGCATTTGTGTATAAAAATCAATCGGCTGCTTTCAAAGACGTTTATTGATAGGACGTAGGAGCAACAATCTTAGTGTGTTAAAATTTTTAAGAGTGACAATGATCGTGCGGTGGATTGCGGGGTTCCTTCCCTGAACAGAAGATCAGCTGTGGCCTACCTGCGAGCGGCAAAGACGCTGACCCATTGACCGTGGCCCATCGTTAGCAGGTGCACTTGCGAATGAATGGGTAAG
Source organism: Ceratina calcarata (assembly GCF_001652005.2). NCBI lineage: Eukaryota > Metazoa > Arthropoda > Insecta > Hymenoptera > Apidae > Ceratina > Ceratina calcarata. Next base: position 304,165 of record NW_017151492.1, on the reverse strand, counting down.
TCTAAATCTCTACAGTTTTTACATTTCCTTTTTAATTCAATATTCCCTGCGACTTGTTAATTCCTCATTTATCCTATCATCATTCATCAATTATCAACAATCTATCTCATCCATTCCACGTGAATAACGATTAAGTGTATTAATTGTTATTCATAATAACAAACGAACAACAATTTCCTTGCATTGTTATTAATGTAGTTTGTTATTCGTCATTTTCTTAAAACGCTTCGTTCCGAGCGGAGCGCTTGTTCAAACGCGAGAAAAGTCGCCCGGCTGTCTCCGAGCCAGCGCTCCCGAAACGGAGACCGCCTCAACCGAGCGCTCTGATTGGTCCGTGTTTTTTGTTAATAACTCGGTAACCAAGCCCCATTTCGTATTTTACCAAAGGAAATTGTTGTTCACAATGCTCCTCCCCATCTGCCATTTTCGGCTCTAACAATCTTTCCGGAACACCCTGTATAACAAAAGTTTGGCTCGTTGGCATAAATTTTGTTCAACTAATACTGCAAATTATTTAATTTTTCATACAAATTTATTGTTCTAAAATTATTTCATTCGAGTAATGGTGTGTCTGCATTCGTGTACAACAGCTGACTAATAAAAAAAAAAGTAAGTATCTGTTTCCCTCTCCGGATATCCTGCGCTCTCTGAGAAAACTTGACAGACCTTCCGGTGACATTCCCAGACGGACGTTGTCGTTGTAATCTTTTCCTTCCGTCAGTGGACTGTTCCGTTTTTCCGGCACGATCCTTTCCAACCTTCTGTCCTGTCGGAAGCTGAGACACGACTAAAACGCGAAACAATGGCCGACATGACACGGGATACAAAACTTTCTTCCAGCTCTTTCTGACTCTTCTATTGAAATAGCTTTTTGCGGTTTTGTAATATTACACCTCCCAGCTTTTACATTTGATTTATACATTGGCTCGAATTTCGCCAAGAAATGCAATTCAGCTCGTTTCATCTTCAAGGAGAAATTTTCACTTACACCGTATCAAAATTATTCTTCGAAAGATAATCATCTTAAAGTTTGCTCAAACATCGAAAGCGATTCCTTTATCATCGTTCAGTTCCCAGGTATCATAATCCACCTAGCACTTTCAATATTTATACTCGCCGGGAAGGAAATTATCTTGTAATTTCCCGAACGAGCAATGAATGTAAAATGAAGGTCGGTGGCTCCACGGTGGGTCGTTCACGGTATCCGTTCTTCGTTAAAATAACTATCGAGACGGATAACGAGCCGGCTAATCCCGTGGACCTTTCTGATTAGCCTGCAAAATGTACTCCGGAGTTAGCCCAAGGCTGTTCGTCTTCGTCCTCGCCCCCACGTTGAAACCATAAGTCACACTGCCCTCCTCGGATCGCTTCCGGGGAACCTTATTTTCTCGGTATTATCCAGGCGCCCCGCTGGTTTTATTTCCTACATCTCGCGTGACTCATGCGATCCTTCAAACACGGCAACGATAATCCACCGGTAACTCCTGATTTTAGAGTCGATTAATAAAGAATCAAAGTCAATCGCGTGCAGGACGAATAGCGTGTCGTATGATTGAAATAATTTTCTTCAGGCTAAACGGGATTTATCGCGTTTTAAACAATTTTTATATCGATTTTCCATTTTGCAGTTATTATTTCTATATTTTATTCGAATTCTGTGCATAGAAATTCGAAGGGATTTCCTTGCGAAACGTTCCCAGGATTTTCTGTATTGTATCGATGATGTATAGTACTTTGTAGGAAAAAAACGGATTCGCGATTTCTCACTGGTCTCTGTCCATAAATCACGCTGAGAAACGCAACCGCGATAAATCCGCGAGAGATTTTTAATCCTCGAGGATACCGTGGGAAAAAATAGTTGAGAATCAGCGCGGCGCGAGATTGAAGAAGGGAATAATAACATTGAGGAGAGAAATGTGTTAGGACAACTTCAATTTCAAAGAGTTTCGGGCGGGAACGATAAGCGTTTTAAAAAAGAGCCAGAGACCGAGATAAGGGACTCTCTTTCCACGGCGCGTTTCTACCTATTTTCACTGCGAGCGTTTCTCTTTTCCGCATGGAAATTCCGCGGTTTCTTTTGTGCTCGGCTCTCCTTTCGGGAAAGCGGCTCGTCAGACCGTTCAAATCTTGAAATAACACCGCGCGCCGTAGCTCGCGCCGTGTGTTTGACGTGAATGAACCCCTTGTGCACGGAATAAGAAGTTCGATTTCTTGTCGAACGCGCAGCTGGAAGAGAAAAATTCACTCGATACGTCGTGAACGATCTGCAAATACAAACTGGCATTTCTATAAAATAGCTTCGTACAATATTCAGTTATTTTTAGATATAAATAGTATGCACAGTTCTGTTAAATAAAGAAGGAGAATGCATATCAGGTTTTAAGAATTTGAAAAAATAAAAATATTTGCATTGTTAGATGTCTGTCAGTCTTCATAGATCAAATTCCTGCTCAGACCATATTATATGCATTTATAAAAAAATTGAATGCGCAGAATGCAATATTAATTTCAAAGGAAAAACTGGACTATCACGACGTTTCATTAAGCATTGAAATCTACAGATTAATAATTAGCATTCCTACTCCCTTTCAAGAAATTCTTCGCGCAATGAATTGCGAAAGAAATGTGGAATGTACGGTCTGAAAAATCGGTGTAGCCACGTATTTCTGCAATTGCCTTAAATCAGCGTGACTGATCTTCTCGCGATTTTCGCGCGAGCAGGACAGCCCTGAAAGTTTCCTTCTCCCATCCATTGGAATATTCTTACGAAATTCGAATGTAGGTCGGACGTCGGCTGACGTCATTACTGTCTGTTACCGATGTATGTTATGTATTAGCGTGATGATTTATCGAATGTCAATCCCAACGAAGGAGGGGTGAGCGCGTGGCGTGTGCTCGCGGTTTCTTCACGGTTGCGTAATAAATTTTTCGGATCGCGGCTGTTTTTAAGGCGTGCATTAATCGCGAAACCATTTCCTTCAATAAATAACGCTGCAATTTACCGTCTGCTGCGTTAGTGGAAATACGTCAAGCCGTTTGCGGTAACTGTCATTAATTTTCTTGTTTCGCTGACAGAAAATTAGGAATGTTAATAACGACGGACGCGCAGAGAGTCGAGTGTTTTGTAAATCTTGAATGAACATTTCAGACTCCACGTGACAGTTATCATCGCGCTAATTAATATTGGAGTCAGCAACCAATTTTCCATTCATTCTGTGACCAACAATGCGCCTCGTCATCTTGCGACTCCACCCGTGGCGACAGGCTTTGTCGCGTAGGTACACGGTGCTCTCTCCTTTCTGTTTCTTTTCGGGGTGGAAAGCGGTCACCGCGGTCGCCCATTTCTTCTAACGAAGCTCGGCCGGCACGCGGAGTAGAACGAACGAAGGGTGATTTCCAGTTGGTTTGCGTGGGTGAGCTTACAAGCTCACGTCATTAGAGTCTTTGTGCCGCGGCTCGGTCGGCGAGGACGCTTTCAGTTCGTTTCACAGCCTCTCAAACTGCGCCGGCATAATTTCTTCTTTTTTTTTCACTCGCCGAGGACCGAGGAACGCCGCCATTGATACACGCCACCGCCCCGCGTTCCTCCGTGGGCTGCCGGGAAAAATCATTACGATACTGCCATTTACGCAATACCGAGCTCCCTTCTATTTTCTTTCCCATGCATACAGATTCCGCGAAATAATTCTTCAAATTGTTTGTGATTCAGATGGTTCGTTCCCTTTGGATTGATCTCTTTTATGAATCGAGCAGCACACAATTTCAGGAAAGAAATTGCGTGATTGCATGTCGTATCAATTGTATCCCATTGAAATAGATTCTAAATGAAATGACCAGGAAACGGGAAGATATCAAGGGCCCCGTTCACTCTTCCGAACTCTGTTTTATATAGTACACTTTCTCCTCCTTTTTTTTGTCCATTTCTCGTATCCCTGAGAAGGTTCGATAGCCACGAATTTATCCGGGTCCCGGCAAAGGAATCTGCAATTCAAAAGCTGGACCTCGGTTAGATGCGAATGGGTGGAAGGTTTCATTAACGATTCCTCGGCCTTCCACTTCAGGATCCTGGCTCTCAGTTGTTTTGTCAGGACGGAAATTAAACGGACCGAGCTGCCCTTTAATCCTTTCCAACCCTCTGCCCGTCCTGGATAGTCGACAATTTAGGCTTGCTCCTTTTTTTTTTTTTTTCGGGAACCATATCGGCGGAGAGAGTTTCGGTGTCTGTAAATCCTGTCTTCGTTGGTGGAAAAGTTTTCTGGACAGCGATCCTGTTTCCTCTGCGGAGCAACTCGACTCATTCTTCTCCCTCTTTTTCCCCTCGTTCCTTCGTCCTCCACTCTCCGTTCCAATCTTCCTCGATACGATATTGCATCGCGCATTATGAGCCTAGATTCAATGAAGTGGGGATTAAGGGGATTCTTGCGAGTCATCGATTGAAATTTAAGTGCTGAAAATGATAGCTTCGACAATCATAGTGCAATTTGCTTTCGAGGGTTACGCGTGTCACTCTGGATTCGTCAAAAGTCTCACGTTCCATTTTTTAACATCTATTTTAAATTGTTTGTGTTAAACTAATATTGCAATATAGTAAAAGTATCATTGTTTGAATATTAGATCTGATTTTCTGTAGTTTCATTTTCACTCGATTAAGTAAAAGCGTTTTGATTAATGCAAAACACTTCCCTTCCTAAGTGTCATTATTTATTTTCAATTCTGTCGCGCGAAACGAGCAACGATTGAGTCGGATTGAATTTGATTAATTGGTTTTCGTAGTCGGAGATTGAGAGACAATGAAAACTTCGGCAACTAATATAACTCGCCGGTTAAGATTTCGCGGGGCTAGTCTGGCAACGAAAAAGCCGCCACCCCTTTCGCCGCTGATTCGAACCCTTCCAACCGTGAAACGAGCATGACTTAATGGACTACGAGACGAGAAAGTTCGCGGCAGCGCGTCGCAAATCTCTCTGACGATTACCTCGCGCGAGCCCGAAAGCGTGAAACGAGGAGAAAAAATTTGTTCGCGCCTCTGCGAGGCCGTGAATCGTGCAGCGAATTTTCAGGCGAAAATCCTTCAACACATTTCATCGCAGAAATTTGTTTATACAAACAATAGTGTACACGTGACTGCGTGCAAAAAATAGTGAGTCGTGGCCCTTCGCCAGGAAGAAAAGTAGCAAAAGAATCATATTAGACAAAAATATTACATGTTTCTACTACAATAATATTTGACTTTCTTCTTTCTTTACGCAACGCGGAATGTCCAATAATTGTATTTTCTTACTCAACATATGTACATATCTTCCCTACTCCCCAACCGACTTCGCTCCATTCGCTATCCTACCCTTTCATAACACTCGACCAAACACGTCATCACTTTACATCTCCACAAATCCTTTCAATATTCACCCAATGAATAACACTCCACCGAAACCGTCACTTTGGTTCTATTCTATGAAATTCTTTAATACCATTTTTCCTCCGACGTCCTATTGACATAAAATTCGTTCGGTGAATAAAATCAGTCCACGTTTTTCTGCAATGAATACACTAATTGAATCTTTTGAATAAATTTTTGGCAAAACGTTGCCCGAAACGATGCGAACGCGTGTCCTGCTTACAATACGTATTTGGCTGACAATATAGAAATAATTGGAGTCAGGTGGCTCACCCGGTACGACGGAGAAAAATCAACTAAAACCGGCGACGGTCGGCGGGGTCGAGGGAGCCTTGATATTTTCAGAAAGGGGGTCGACTATCACGTATTCCGTTCCTTAGAACGTGACAGTGGCCGCCGGGCACTCGGTGTCCCGTCGTTCCACACGGTTTCTTTTCGCTCGTTCGAGCCTTACTTACACGAGCTTTTGTCGCCGCGGAACCCCTCCACCCTCGCCCCGCCGTTACTCTTCCTTCCGCTTTCGTTCCTCGCGCGGTCGTTAATTAACCCCGCGACACATCTTGATTCTGGTATTGTCGCGAACATCCGCGCGTCCACCGTGAAAAAATAATCAGCCCCGGGCTGCGCCGAGCGTTCGCGTCTTCGGCTCCTGCGATACGCGGGCTCGCGGGATTCAGAATGGCGAAGAACGAACCATGAAAACAGTACAGTTGAAAAAATGATCGAGGTTTCCAATCTGCGACTCCCATTTACGACCATCGGTGACTTTGGAATCGTATCCGAAAATGTTGAAGTCCCGTATTCGGTGACATTACACGTCTGACGGTTCTCGTCGAAACAAAAAGAGAAAAATAGGAAAAGATCGTGATCTTCGTTCTTATGCAAATTTAGAAAACACTCGACGCGATCTGTAACTGGCAGCACACAATTATTCCGCGGATCCGCGCTTAATTACTTAATTACGGAGTCTCGGAAGAATTTTTTCTGTCACGCGCATCCGATTCCGCGGCTAAAAATGAATCTCGTTCCGTGATTGACCTATTCATATCTAAATCCGGGCCGCACACAAGACACGTTCAGGTTATCGCGAACAAACGAAGTTTTTAATTGCAATCTGGAAACGATTCGAGGAAACGGACGGGCAGAGAGCGAGCGGGAAGAACCGGGGGTCGAGCAGAAAAGCAATTAATTACTGTGATTACACTGCATACAGCGCGGCGACGAAACGAAAGAAGAAACTAAAACCTCGCCCCGTCTCTTCAAACAATCCCGCGTACCGAGACACAAACGATATCGGTTTCGATCGCGTGCCAGCACGCTCGGTACTCTCTTCCTTCGGATCGTCCTGCAATTTCTCGCCCAGGGACAATTACGAATTAACGTGGAAAGGTTGTGTCAAACACCACGAGTGCAAAACACGGCGCCTCTAATAAATATTCCCCGTTAGCGACAAACATTTCCGGATGAAATCCAGGTGAAGTGTGGATTTAAAAAAAAACAGAGGAAATAAAACGTCGAATTTGAAAGCTTTTCGAAAATTTTTACAATCTCTAAAATGTAATCATTCGTCGTACAATACAAGGTGGACGTTTTTATATTTATTCTAATTCTGATAGATACTTCTTGAAGAAAACGGACGAGTCATATTGATTCCCTGCGCGTCTGAGCACGAAACATTCGGCTTTTTTGCGATCCACTCCTCCCACGGATTTTGGTGGGACGCGGGAGGCGGGTGGGTAGCATTCCTCGAGGGTTTCGCGGCGTACAGGCGGCGCGGAAAGGGTCGGGCGGGTGGTCGCATTGTTAAGCAAACTACCGGCACTCGAGCAACGTGTATTACGTGCTCAAACGCTCGCGAGAAAAAGTGTGTAAACCCTTTCGAGAAATGGAGCAACGAGCCTGAGACAGAGGTTAGAGGGCGTTAAGATCCGTGTCGCCGCCTCTTACCCTCGCGGCCCGCGGCGTACCCTCTGCCGTCCCGTCCCGAAACCGAGAGGGGCTCGTTCCACTTAACCTTCCCAACCCTAACCCTTGTCCTCCTCGACTTTCCTCCAAGACTTTGGTCCTTCCGATCGCGTCGAGTGCCATCCCGTTCGCGGATTGCTACGTGCTTTACTCCATTCTGATAAAAAAATTAGAACCAACTTGTCTGGAGATTAAGAATTGGGCATGATAAACGATTCTCTTAGATAGACTGAGTCAGTAACATATAGGAGGATAGTGTGATCTCACAATGTGTGATACATAATTCTCTGTGTCACAGCAATGGTCAATTTTTATTCCTACAAGGATAATTAAAATAAATACTACTTTGAAATGAAATCAATAAACAGAGCCTGAACGAAGTTTATTCACCACTTTGCAACCTGAAGGATACAAAATACTGTACTAGAATTGTCTCAGAGATACACGACGATTTTCCAAAGTCTTAGTTCCTCAATAAAATTTCCCCGGCCGATTCTCTACGGGCCCTCCCACACGATCCTCTCTATTCGAATAGGGAGTGAAGTTCCCTCAGGCTGGAAAACGTCGTCGTCTCTCGCGTCGGCATTGTCGTTGCCGATCGAGTTGATTCGATGGGACGTTGATAGAGAGGTTTTGCGGCGGAGGATTATCGGGGATCCGATGGAAAGAGGGTTTAGATTTGTGGTAGCTGCGTTTAAACTAGTATTTAACCGTAGGACTACAAACAAAATGGATTCTTTTCTAGAGTGCAATATCTTGGGAATATGTTGTGTAAAAATAAAGAACATTACTTGTTTGAAAGTACAGTATTAAGTATCTTTATTCATCTTGTGAGTTGAAAATGTCTTACCAAAAAATATTCATTTTAGTATGCTAATAGAAAAGATTACAGTTTTTCAAGTAATAATACGATTTTTACATTGGAACTTAATTTCATGTTTCGTTTTATACTTGCTCTTGTTAAGAAGTTAACACACTGTATAATTGTTGATGTAAATCTTGTTATCTACATATAAGATATTTGAGGTTTTATTATATTTGACTGGACTCGGTAACTAGGGGTTACACATGTCTTTATCACATTAAATATGCATTGGGAGGTAAAATGATCCAAAACAGCTAACCGCGAATCATCTCTGCACAAACACTCGGGCGAGATATCACGGATCGCCCATTCCAAATCCAAAGAGAAGATCAAAAGAGCCGGCGGCAGGCTCGCACCCGCCGCCACAATGACCCAGCGGCTCGTAATTATCGGGTCGAAACGTTGAGGGTCGTGGTTCGCGCGTTTCCTTTTTTTTTTTACTTTTCCCCCTTTTTTCGTGTGTGTACGTTTTGGAGATAGTCGCGGGTGCCTCGGGAAAAGCGGAATAAGCCGGCGGATTAGCTGGCCGAAAAGGAAAGGGACACCCTGGCGTTGGCGGCGGTGTGTAGGGGTGGGAAAAGCGGGAAACTCCGACGGGATTGGGCTTTTGAAGAGTCTTGCGAGCAGGCTAGTTTTGCTCTTGACACTCGTTGAAATATTAGAGTACGAGCACGTCCGATTCAGATTAGCACCGAGCCCCTTCCGTGCCCTCTCTGACTCCTGCGTTTCCTACCCGCCCCCGTGAACTCTACACGTGAATCCTCCCCCGGGGACAGATCCTTTTCCTCTGGGCTCTCTGACGACTCTTTTTCGGTCACTTTTCACATTCTCTTTCTTTTCTTCCTCCTGCTATTTCCTTGTTTATGCCCGTCGGAATGGTTGAGCAAAGCTTGTTCGGAAATTAGAAAATATAAATTACAACGTTCGTGTGCTATTAGTCTAATTAACATACTTTACAATAATTATGGTTTTAATTTATCCGTTGATCTCGTATCTTCATTAAATGTTCTCCCTCTTTTATACCTTCCCGAGGCAAGACTAATTTCGACCATGCTTAGGAAAAATAAATTAGAAAACATTAGTTTCACGATCTCGAGGGATTCGTGGTTCGTGAAGATTTCAAGGCATTCCCTACTCGAGGCGGTTGCTCATAAATCAAAGAGGTAGTGAAAAAATAAAAGGAAATTCTCGACGAGATGACAATAATTTCCTTGCCCCTCTCGCGCGAAGAATTAGTGGGTGACGTCAAAAGTCCGTCCAATTTCGCTGCCAGCCTGTCGTCCTCCGTTTTTTTATCGAGTCTATCGATCGACGTTCACGCTCCAAAAAATTATTCGGTCACGAGTCAAGGGACAACTGCGGCCAGAAGGATTTCTCTCAAGATTGATCGACCCTAGCGTCGTTCGATTCTTACGGAATCGATTGTCTGGACTCGATCGTTTCTACCATAAACCTATAAATCACCGCGCAGTCGGAGGTACCAAAAAATCCGCGAAATTAATGATCCCGAGTTCACTCGTGAAAACTCTCAAACTAAAAATGACTTCTTTCAATCGAGAAATTAATACAAGTTTATATATGTACTCTTTTATCTTATAACAACCAGGGGACGATGTAACTTATGATAAAATGCGATAAAAAAATAATAAAAACCAAACGTACAAAGGGTTTACCGAGGCATCTGTTTTATTGAATGTCAAAAGCAAAACCATTGGCTACAGTGGTCTATTACAATTGTCCTGCTCCACTCCCGTTTGTACTGCGCCTAATCTAGCTGACTGTGACCCCTTATTCTGGTAGCAGGCACAAAAGGAGCTGCAATGAGATAAGAAAAGAAGTCACGTTGCTTTCACCAGGGACAGTGTCTTTCACTCTGCTGGTCGCACTCCATTGTTTTCCATGCAGAAACCGAGTATTTTAAATATTCTTCACGGTGTTTGCGACTGCCCGTCGGAATATTAATTTGCTAAGTAAAATAACACAGACAATGCCCATATTTCTTAGTGAAACAAATAATGTATACAAAAATATGTTCCATTAACGATCGAATGGTCAATACAAACAGATTTTTGCTTATTAAGAATGTCAAATTTGGCAACAGTAGTTCTGTCTGACTATATATCGACTCGTACTACTTAGTCTCTTCTACCGCAAAGCATTCTCATTCTGTACAGATGCACCATCATTTTTATTATACATTTAGAGTAATTTCGTGAAATAGTTGGAACTTCAGATCATCAGTATCAGATACGAGGAAAGTAGGACTCCGATGATTGCACTACATAATTGGTACGCTACAGATATGTAGATGAACGTGCTTGAAAATTATCTCAAGTACGCGCCGGCTTATGTCGGTGACGTTAAGACACGAACAGAACCAACGCGGATTAGAATAATTCTCACGATTCTCCTGTTTCTGAAATTTAAGGAGCACGTTCCCTCTGAGGATGACGCTTAATGCTCCATGACGCAGAACAGCCATTTTCGTATTCCACCTTTCGTTGTTCTTGTTTCCTGCTCTTTAATATTCGCAACTGAAATAGCCTTAATCATTCTCGAAATACATATTTTTTATAAGATAGGAATATTTTAGAGAAACGAAGAGAAGAAGAGACTTATTTTTTTCTTTCAAAGAATTGTATTTATTTTTTCATAAGAAAATTCTCTTAAGCAACATCGAACAGGCATTGAAATATTGTAATTACGAGAAGTATGTGAATAGTTGGATATTTGATCATCGTTCAAAGGTATCAAGTGAAATTGTCGATAGTGTCATCCATTCGAGACGTCCGTCGGAGACTCTCGTTGAAGTTTAGGAAGGCTCGCGAGGCTCTTGACATCATCTGGGAGGTGTCCACGGCAGGAAACGAGCACGTCAATTGCAATACCGTCGATCGGAGTTAAGGAACCGAGCAACCGAGCGCGATTTCTCCCATTGTCACCGGTTATCATCGATTTACGATGATTTTGACACTTCGACCATCTTTTAGAAATCACATTAAATTCACCGTCTTAAAATCCGTTATCATTTCCGTTTGTAAGCCAACTAATCAGCTTTCAACGATTAGTTCAAAGATTTAATTGCCTAGAAATCACTTAATGTATTTGTAAGAATGGAAGTTCAGTAGCATTGCAAACTTTTACCGGGACGTTTGATACTATGACGTAAGTTTAACGTGGAATAATGAAGGGCGGCCCGTTTATCAGACAGCCATCGAGGCAAGAACACTTGTAATCGTTCGTTTACAAGTTGCTTCCTCGAGCAGCGCGCTACGAGTTCGTTCGCCCGGGACGCAACAATTTTCGAGGAACGGGACGCGACGACTATAGCCGACGCTGGGTGACAGCCATTCAGCATTGTTTTCACCGGCTGCGTCGACAATGAAAACACCCAAGTCCCTCTCCCTGTCCCCCTTCGTAGGCCTATTCTGCCTAGTAAGTAACTCTAACCGAAACAGCAGATACACGGCCACTTGTTCGCCAACGGAACAATGAGGCCAAGAATGTCAATGGCTCCTTTCATTGCCGTGCGCGCGACGATATTGTCATCGCGACTGTTCAGACAACACCGTCAACCCGCTTCCGCGACGTATTGACCGTTCTTCTTCAGCCATCTCCCATGAGAACCATGCTGATATTTATTTATTCAAGTGTGCAAATCAGTTTATAGTGAAATATCGTCGGAAGGAATCAAAAGTGAAGCTCGCAGGTACCAAAGACATTTGTTTTCATCTGTACATAGTTACCGCGTTCTAAGAATTGTAGTTTGTGTTATGTGGAACATATTTCATGATATAAAACATACACTGCCCCGACCATTACTCATATCCATATCCTCCTCAATTACCACATTTCACAAAATAATCCCTAACCCGCGTTTGCGAGACAACATAAGACCTTTGACCGATGGTCCAAACGGCGAGTAATTGCACCGGTTTCGAGAAAGGAAACGTAGCCTCTCTCGCGTTTTTCGCCCCAATCCGTCAGCCGCATTCTCGGCGGGCGACGTGACCGGTTTCCTTAAAAGACCCCAGCGCGGTGCAAGAACGGTTTGCGTTATAAAGGAGAGAAGTGTCAGTGGATGGTAAGTGACCCGGCCCTGACTCGTTCAATTAATTACGTCCTCGGCAATATCGTAGAGACGCGACGCGAGCCGTGTAAATCTCGCTCCGCGAGGGTCATCGACGACTCTCTATTTTCATTTTCTTCTCGCAGTTCGGACTATTTTTTTTTTTTTGTTGAAAATTGATAGATGTTCGACGTAACGGAAGCCGGACTCGTGACAGTGAAAGGATTTTAGCGGTTTTTGTCTGCCGATAGGAGATTAATGGTGATCGAATCCTGTCCGACGTCCTCCCAATATTTATTCGGGGTTGCACTTTTTTTTTTTGCTGATCAAATTTATCTGCGTTCCCAGAAATATTCCGATGGAATTTATATACGAATTTATTAGTTTATTATTGCACAACACCAGTCTTTTTAGAAGACTGTTCTCGAAACGATAATTCACCGAGCATATTCCCTCCGGAGGTCCGTTCATAAATCTTTTGTTAAGCACAGCGGCGGACGTTTTGCTTATTGTAAGCTCATTAATCTTTTCCGCAATCGAGCAATGTTCGCTGGTTTAGAATTCGCCTATCTTCCTCCTCCGACCATCAGCGTTCCATTAAGCTTGCATTTGTCAATCCTTCTTTCCCCGGGCAACCCTTTCTGAAATTCTATGCTCGTTCGTCATTTCTTCGAGAGATCATTAAAGATATATCTTCCTTTGCTTTCCCCGATAGATACTGTTTCATTAATACCAGACTTGTTCAATGTCGTTTTTAATTTAAGGATTTCTCATTATGAGGAAGAGTATAAAATACAAGTATGCAATGTATGAAAGCAGCCTAAAAAGTAATAAAGAATCACTGAATAAATAAAATAAAAAAAAAAGAGCAAGGAAAAGAAATGCTTGCTTATTTTACTATGCCACGTGAAAAGAGAAGGGAAAAGGGAAAAGCCAAGTTCCAACGATTCGAAGCAATCAATACCTCATCAATGCTCAAACCGCTTATTCGTCTGGCTCCAAAACTCGTCGTTTCTCCTCTCGACCACAGGTCTCCCTCTATTGTTCGTAGGATAACCGATGACAAAACAATTTTAAAGAAAGCTCGCTGCCCGTGGTGGTCTCGTAGTCATTATCTTTTGCCAACCGATCAATTATAACTCTGCGACTAATAACTGACGAGGACTTGCAGTTAGAATTCATTCCCCGCCGGACTTCGTGTGGATTGTCGGTCGTCTCGCAATCTAAAGGTCGAGGTAGACGGTCTGTCAACTCTGCTTCAGTCATTTTTCATTAACCCCCGCTCGCTTTTGCCTCTCTTCCTGCTACGATTCCGGTGGAAACTTCCGGGCTAACGCGTTTGGAATTGAAACTTTGTCTATCCGTACTGTTCCTCCAGATTTTTTACCGTTTCAGAGACCCGTGTCGAGCTTAATGCGAGCTTCGAGTTTGTTACGCCGCGTCGGGTTAAGGATATATTGGCTATACAGTCAATCCCAAAAGTTTATGTACCTTAGAAAAACGCATTTCCTGTAATTAAAAAGAAATCAGACGTCGGAAGAACGATGCTAATAATAAATAGCTACGTGCTAAAAAGTATAGAACGAAATATCCAATTAATTAAATTCAACATGCAAGCATTGTTTAAGTATATAGCCTATACATCCTTAAACGCTTTTTGTTTGTACGAAAGTGATAAATTGTGACAAAGATTAAAAAGATGAATAAGAAATTTCTGTGTCGTTTTACATCATAAAATATCGACGTTTAACCAGTTGATATTCTGATAATACGAACTAAAACTCCCATGGAAAATTTGTTTTCAATTTGTCAAACCCTGGGAACAATCAATCCTGCATCGGTTATACCGTAACGTGGTGATCAAAGTTGATGCGCGCCTTGTCCAACGACAAATACGTCAACTTCATTTTTTGTCAATCAGCGCTTACGTCCATCACTCATAGCAGAAACGTTCATCAGCCGAAGCAAACGCAATTAGCATCGAGACCCTGGAATCTTCGCCAACGATCCCACGGTTGAATATATTTAATCTCACAGATTGTAGATCATCTTTCTTCGCTCATATCAAGGCTCATCTATCACATTGTCTAATTGATCATTTAATCAAGCGAAAAAGCAACTTGCACCCGTGGGCCGTTGGCTCATTTATCACCGGGAGTCGCAATCTCTGATTAACCCTTGGTCTTACGACGTTGAAACGCTCTGCCGGATTATGGTCGCTGTTGCAACGAGCCAACGCTTAACGAAGTCTAATTTCGATGCCGCGTTTCATTTGTCGGGGTAACGAGTAACGCAAACGATGAGATGAAATTGTACACAGCAGAAAATCCTTCCAGAGTAACTCTGTCCTAAGCTGTTTACCTAAAGGGACGAGACAAAGATAAGAATGAAATAACGTCATAAATTGCGATGAAGAGGGAAATTGTTGTCGCGGGGATTGACACACTTCATAGAAAGATTAATCGCGGAGGTCTGCCGGGGTTTCAGGCTTAACGAGAGTCAAACTTTGAAGCTTTTGGCCGTCGATCCGCCGCGACGCAGAAGAAGATGACCGCGGCGAGGTGCGGTGGCGGGTCGAGGAGGATTTCAGAGGAGGAGGGACGGTTTTGAGAGGCCTGCAGCGAGCAGAGATTAAATCGTACCACAGTAAAGAGCTAATCTGTCTGTCTCTCCGGCCCTTTTCTCCTCCGCAACTCCCTGCGGCTCGCTCTCGTTCCCACCCACCCTCTTTTCAACCCCTTTTCGGCCCCCGCATCCTCCCCAGGCCCTTCCGCTGTTTTCTGTTCGCCTCTTCTTCCACCCCTCTTCTGCATGGAAAACAGAAAGTCTCGCCACCCTTTAACGAATGTAATATTTATACAACGAGACGTTTATTGTGTCCGCGATAAATGGTTGGCGTATTTATTTTAATACTCATGGTGATCGATGAGCCCGTTGAATATTATGAGATTACCGAATTTGTATTTATGGAGATGCATGTATTATTCCATTCCACAAATTGGACATGAAAATTATTGAAAATTTGCATATTATGATTTCATATATTCAGTAACTAAAAAATCCATCGATGAAGTAATTGATTAGTATGTAATATTGAAGGGTAACTTAATGGGTAAGAAGAGATATTTAACAAAAAAAAAGAGAACGTGTTATCGGATTTCCTACTGGTTTACGTATTTCTCGTTTATTTTTTCTCTTTGCCGGATTAATTTCAGTGGGTATCGCGGTTACACGGCCACTCGATGGTCTTTTACCTCACCAGATACGTACTTGGGGTAATTAGTTTGTACCCTTAACCCTTCCGGTTGGTTCGGCAGCAGTTTGTTAACAGGCGAAAGCTTCACGCATCGATTGCCCGTTTTTCAACGTTGAAATTTCGTTGTTTTTTTTTTTCCTCTCGCACAAACAGGAGTTTCCAATACTCAAACTGCGGTCTTCCCCGCGGTGAACTTTATTAATTAATAAAACACAAGAGACGCAGTCAAGATGTTCACGTTTCTTAATTACTTTCTGAATCACTCTGTTGTGCTAATTTGAAAGTATTTTTTCTACGTTAGTAATAGTACTAACGTTTCAGTAGCAAGGAATTCTTCACGGTACAGAGAACAGTTTCTATTTTTACGATTCTTCTTGCCTTTCATCCGTAAAAAAAATTCTTTTCAGGGTTTTCTTTTTTCCTCGAACGAACCCTTGTATCACGAGGAGATATACTTGAACCAATGAAATTTCTTCTGCCTGGAAGAAAGACGTCGAACAACGTCTGGAACGACTCTCTCGGTCTTTCTCCTCGCTAATTAATTAATTTTCGCCGCCAGTGCAACTACTGCCATAGCTGATACCAACGACAAGCTCTGCGCGTGTCCCCTGATCATATTTATCTTTCTTAATTTCGGTTGTTCGCATTATCAGCGTTTTCTTTGGTCACGGAGTTGAAATGTCAACAGCGTACTTACCAGGGAACTCCGTGGGGAAACTCCGTGTCTCGCAGATAAGAATTCAGCCTCTACCTTGGCTGAATAAATGTCAGGAATTTCATTATTTCTAGTTCGCTGTAGCTAGTCGAATGTAAGATTGCGACGGGGTTTGTTTCCCTTCCCTGGATCCCTCCCTCGCGTTGGAATTATTAAAGTATTTTAGCATCCAAGAGTCGGACAACTTCACGGAAATTGAAGTTATCATCGTGTCCTACCTTGCTCGTTAAACAGTTCAGAGTAATTTAGATTCCTTCGGCGAGGATTTATTCTACTTTATTACGTTTCGCTTTGTTCCGAGCTCAAATCCCTGTTTACGGTTTACAGTTTCCTCGCGTCTCCTTTAAAATATTTTCATTGATCGTTCAACAAGATCTCACGCCGCCAAGATGAATCATCCCCCCTTTAACTCAGTGCTGTTACATCTACGTACACGAGATAAGGAGGTCCATTTACATGCAAAGAATCACTTACGTAACCGTCAGTTTCTGGAACTACGTAGTAACTCATCCCCGGAAATATCGTCGAATCAGTACACCTACTACCTATTTCTACCTGAACAGTCACATACGTCTCATAGGGCGCGTCTCGAGGTTTGTTGTGCATTTCTCTCTCTCTCTCTCTCTCTCTGTTGTAGTTCCCTCTGACGTTTCTCCCCGTCGCGTCGTTTCGACGAATTTAGCCTGCCTCCTCGGTGGTTCGCGAAGCAACCGTGAGATTTGATTATGCTACCCTTCGAGCTTCGACTCGAGATATCTAGGTAGATAGGTACGTGCTCCACGCAACGGCTCGATTCCAGCCGGGAAGCTCGGGATCCAGTCTCGAAACCGTTTCACTTCCTTTGCTAGGAGACCCGAATGAAATCATGGGAAAAATATCACGATTCGGTAGTGAAAAGGGTTTAAATTTTTTAGCGAACCTTTACGCGATTCTAAAAAAATCGTCGATCGTGACCTTTCACGTTTCTCTGACAAAAATGTCCTTGTCCTTTCGTATATAATTTCGAAAATGGATAAAGTTCAGACGAAAGGTTGCACCGAGGTGGCCTGAATCGTCCGATCGAATCAATGTCGCGGAGAACGTTGCTATCTGAAAAAATTGTAGCGTAGGTCGGTAGCCTTTCCGAATTCTCGTTCGGCCACGATTAGGTCGATGCGATGGAAATTCCGATGGAAGGCGCGTTCGTACGGAACGAACAACCCTTGCCGTCGGGGAACAAAAACATCGTTAGGCCGTTGGAGAAGGGCGGCGACTCGAAAAAGGGGGTGGAGGCTTTGGCCCGCGAGCCGAACGACGGGGATTTCGAAGCGGAGCTGGAGGCTCGAGACCTCGGCTGGGTTGGGCAAACTGACCCAGATTGGTGAATAGTGAATGCACCCTCGGCTGCGCGGCACCAGACCTCCGCCGCTTTGCAGAAAATATCTCTCCGCTCGCCCTCTGTTCCCCCCCGCGAATCCGTCCGCTCTTCCTCGCTCCCCGATCCACGTACCACCGGGTGGACAATGCGATTTCGAAATATGAATCAACGCGAGAGGGGGTGGCCCGGTCGTGTTTACAACCGCGCCGTGGAAGGGCCGGGAATCCGTGAAACGGATGATCGGGCAGGTTGAGAAAAAGTTACTAGAGTCATTCTTTTTTTCAACTAATCCTCGCCGAGTTTTTATTTCATCGAGACATTCATGTTAAATGGATGCAACTGAAATCGTGAAACAGATTCGCGAAATCTTTTATCAAACGTTTGTACATTCATGTATGAAGTTTCGCTTTCGCGTTGCAAAATGTACCGTCGAAAAATGATATGAATATTTGTAAATGGGAAATTTATTCATTAAAAGGTTCAAGTTGATGGTTTCGAAGAAATTGGATATGCTTTTAGCGAGAGGAATTTGTTCTGGTACATAGTTTGGCGAATTGTGAATACTTTTAAGCCGAGGATAGAGGGAGATCGTAAGCAATTTAAAATTCAATGGAAGGAATTGAAGTAGGTAAAGCGATGGAGCTTAAAGTTCACAGAAGGAACCCTTAGGGAAGATAACTTGAGAACATTAGATTAACAGTTTGATATACTGCAGGAATAGTGCGACGACTTTAACTCCTTTATTATTTCCCTTCTCATTTCACGATGGTAAATAACGATTTACATTAGGGAATTCCTTAAATCGAAAGCGAGTAGATTTATTATTACAATCGACAGAACAAGAAGTCCCATAAATATTGCGACAGCCATTCTCACCCTTGTTATAAACGTTTACGTGTTTACACAAACATTTTCCAGATACGGTAGTTAGATTTTTCGGTACGCACCGTTTCAAACAAACACGAAAGTTCTTCCAGTTTTCAAGGGAACTCGAGAGTTTATCTAGGGGAACTAATTTCAGTTAGCGTGTCGAAACAAACAGAGAAAAGGGGAGAGAGCGAGAGTGGCGAGAGTTCTCTATTCTCTCGTTTATTCAAATTATTCGCGCTGGAACACTCCATGGCTGCGCTTATCCCATCGGAACGAATTGTTATTTTGTTAAAGCCGACTGGGAGTCGGGGATAGGGGGCAGGGGGGGAGGGGGTAGAGGGCTCGATTATTTCGACTCGATGGATTTCAATGTTCGCCGCCCGTCGAGCTAACCAGATTATTAACATCCAGTTCGCATTCGCGAACACGGAACTCTCTCGCCGTTTCACGAAAACGGCGAGAGAATTGTTTTGATAATTCCCAGTCACGGTCTTTGCTTCCACGATTCTTCTACATACGTATTATGTCCGCCGCTTGCTTTTGGTCGCTGCCTCCGGCTCGATAGCAATTATCGACTTAATCTCGTTATTAATATTTATGTCTAACACACCCTGCTAATGTTTATGCAGATTCGTTTTATTTAAATATTGCGATGCCCATGTCGGATGATTTTTTTTATCTGGCACGTCTATCAGCTTTAGAGATTTGCTACGCAGCTCAGTTATTAGCGTTTCATATTCTCGAGCAGTGGGAGGAATAACCAGAGAATCTAATGGAATCCTTGGCTACTTTATTAGAACACCGGTAATTGGAAAAGTTTCACTTCAATACCACGGTTTGATGGATAAATTTAAATACCTCGTATTAATTTTGTCACACCTTTGCCATTCACTTTATCTCACCTCTCGACTTCTATCTTAATACCAATATAAATAATGCAATCTTTATTACATGCTACGTTCCTTTTTTATAAAATGATTCGATAATAAACACGTTCAGTTTTATACATACGTATATATTTCATATACAATAAACAGTATGTCAGAACAGGAATTTATTGAATTAATTTTACATACACAAATACGAATTATTCTGTACTATTCTGTACACGTTTACTCGAACTCTCGCAAACTCTGGACGTTTACCACACTCGTTTCTTACGATTCTCTTCGGTGCATGTAACGAGGCAATGGTCAATCCGCAGATATCGTCGTTCGCAATCTCTAGAGCCCCTGTCCCGCGGAATCCCGGGGACCCCGGCTAAGGATTCCACTCGTTGGATTCCGCCGTTCTCCCCAATGCTCGAGCACCCGGAGCTTGTGCACGCAGCATCTCGCATAGCGATCGCGCCACCGCAATGGCCACTATGCGAGGGGCGCTATGTGACCCCACGAGGAGCAGGACACGCGTGCAATGCACCATGTGGCATCAGGCATCCTGGTTCTCTTATTTCAATGGAAATCTTGTGCCATGCAAAGCCAGGGTTACCGAAACAAGTCCTGCAGCTTGCAGATATTCTGAGAATTAATTTAACTGTGCTAAAAAATAAATACTGACGAACAATCGCAATCTAAGTGCACGCGTAATTAAATTTGTTAGTGAGAGACAATATTATAGAAAAGCTTAGACAAAAATTGTATACGACACTTTTTTAAGGTAATAGCATTATCTACAACTTTCATTTGAAGCATTTTTCGAAATTTTGACAAAAAATAATTTTTCAATTTTTTCGAGATTTTTCCGTCGAAACAGCGAACTTTTGGCAAAAAATTTCATTTTTCCTTAATTACTCCTAAACCGTTGAATTTACGAGAAAATTATATAAGACCTTTCTTGTAGAGGACGCCGAGATCTATAATTTCCATGCAAAAATTTTTCGCTAGCATTAATATTTAACGAGTTATTGACGAAAAACGAAAAAACAGTTTTTTGCAAATTACTCGTAAACTATTGATGCTAGCGAAAAATTTTTACATGGAAATTGTAGATTTCGGCGTCCTCTACAAGAAAGGTCTTATATAATTTTCTCGTAAATTCAACGGTTTAGGAGTAATTAAGGAAAAATGAAATTTTTTGCCAAAAGTTCGCTGTTTCGACGCTGGAATGGTCGGATTTTGTCAACATCAATAAAATGCCAAATAATCATACGTAACTCGTTAAATACTCAATTTGGACGAAAAATACGTAGAACCTTTCTTGTAGAAGACGTCAGGACCTACAACTTCTGTACAAAATTTTTTTCGTTATCGTCAATAATTAATTATTGTCATGCGCAAGAGACAATTATTAGTACAATTTTTGAAAGAATGAACCTACTATTCCTTCTTATACTGTGCCCGGATTAGCAAATGGGACGCGGTTCGAGTGTGGCAGTAGATAGGGTCAGTGCATGGTCAGGCGGTGATTTTCATGGCTACGGTTGTTCTGCTGCTAGGCTTGTGATAAGTGGCTAGTGCCCAGCTCTAGATTAGAGAGACGGATCATCATGTGTACGCCTGTTTAACTCTAGGTGGAATTAATGTCCATTTCCAACGCGTTCCCTATTTTTATCGTCGTCATCAATTCAAGTCTCTTATCAAATTACCAAATCCATTCCTCTACACACATACACATACACATCCCTCGTCTACTCGAGCCACTCGACCATGTTCTCCCGGAAGACCTTGAGGAGTCACCGAAGCGCCTCGGGGGAGCAAGACGTCCACGAGTCGTACGTCACGAATGACGCAGCCCTTGGCCAAAGTGAAGCTTTCGATTCCCGGGGTGGTAAAACGATGTCAAGGGTCGATCTTCCAATTCCTTCCGCGGCGGCTTTCGTCACCTACCAATACCCGAAGAAATAAGTATTGCGAATGGAATGCACGGAGCTGTGCCATACGGCCGGCGGCGTAATAAACCTAGATAGGTAATTAGCTGGCTAAGCAGTAGGGCACTCGTCGCGGTCGAGCATCCTCGATGCAGAATGTGGCTCGCGCGGGTCGAAGGGGAGAAGCGATGTCCCGAGCGAGCGGAAACTCGGCAGGGAAAACGGAGGAGGTCTGCCCGCGGCAGCTCCGTGACTAATCTGGATCTCGGGGCAACGCGCAAAACGCGCCACTTCGGGCCAGCCTTCCTTCCTTCCTTCCTTCATTCGGGGGTTACCGTCACTCCGAAGGCCACTTAACGGCCTTCTTTGACAATCGTGCCCTCCTGTGCATTAACAGTTACGAATCGTCCGTCGCTATTAATACCCGAGGGTTAAATTGAGGATCGATTCCGAGATTGATTGATTCCTTCAAGGGTTGGAGTCATGAAAGAGTGTACAGAAATTTTTGTGAATGATGCTGTTAAAAAATTATGCATTTGTTGAATTTATCAGACATTCATTAATTAACTTGAGATTTAATGTTCAGATAATGAATAAAAAAAATTTAGGAATTAATTAATCATACGCAGTTCGCTTTGAATCTAAAATTTTTAGGAAATTCGTATTTGTTCATTTTTCTAATGCTTGTTCACTTCTATATGTACGAGCAAGTTGTGAACGAGCCAGTTTATCATTCAAGAAAGGCAGTCGAGTTAAGTACTCGGGCGGCGCGGGACGGTTCCGACGTCAAAAGTTTTAATTGTAATCGTCGCTGGATCGATCGACTTTTTGAACAAGTTAACGGATTATGGAAACTGGCGCGCGAATTAAAGACAGCTTTCCTTTCGGTCGAGGAACTTTCTAATTGAAATTCGTTTCGTCTTGATTCCTCGCTGACAGCCGGTTCGATAACAATAAGACAATTAACGATAAAAGTTAGTTCGGATTCAATTATCCTAGGCTACGTTTTATTCCCTCGAAGCAAACAGCGTTAAACAATTTACCCGGGGACAATCAATCTTAGCGCTTAAAACTTTTATTGGAAATGTTCTCAGCCACTCACATGCTCAATCGTCGTATTTTTCTTGGATCACTTTGAGAAATTTGTTCGCCCGGAGGCAATTACGAGGACGAGGTTTGCTTTTCGATGGTATCCGAGAGTTGTCAAAGAGTGACGACTTCTGATGGACTCCTAAATGGAGCTATATTTCTTAGTTAAGTAGCTTTTAAGCGTCGCGACGTTTCGACGTGTTAAGTTGCGGGGCTGTTGAGGAATGATTGGAGAACAGGATATTAACAATTTTAATATTTCTTGACGAGAATGATATAATAAGATGGAACGTGGGTGCTTTCCTTATAAATTCATTGCTTCTTGGATAACGGGATTGCTCTATAAAAAGAGGTATTACTTATGGCTCTCTTCCATAAAAAGTTTAATATACACCATGAAACGTTTTACGGTAATGAAAAGCCATAAGCTACTAGTGAAACATAAATGCGGAATAAGGCAATGTTTATCTTTACGGCCTTTTATTATATCTTACGATGAAAAATGATTTCTCAGGCTTATATTAATAATTAGAACGTTTCGTCAAAATGTCATCGTCATTCAGTTGGCAATTTCATTATAGATATTTGTTTGAGATAAACGATCGTATAATTGTTTCGCTAATAGCCAAAGTTCTAGCGAAAGGACATTAACGAAGAACGGAGTCGAGAATGCAAAACAGAACTGATGAACGCGCAGTATTTTGTGCAATCTTTCTTGTCGATGCCCCAAAAAGTTCAAAAGGGGACCACGCCCCCGAAGGAAGTCGAATTTGCGAACGCGACTCTGTGATGAGAAAAAAAACGATGCTCTTCTTGCCTTTACAAGTTCGCGGCCCGTTCGTACGAGTTTCCCTATTTTTCTTCCCCACCTTCCGCCACTCTTTCTATACTCTCTGGCTGGAACTTATTCGGCGGCTCGATACGATTCTCCCGGCGTTATTCTTCGCGACTTATTCCAAACTTCCCGGGACGACGCCGAGGACGACGACGCTGTTGGGGAAGTTGGCGAATTTTCGACATTGCCTTTTTTCCGCGCGCCGAAATTGCGGAGAATTTGTCAGTCTCGTAAGCAGATTTATGCGAGAATCGTCCCGAGCAGACGTTTTGCTTGCATTCTGCGTTGGTATATCATATCATGTGTATGGATGACAAGAATATCTTCGAATTCTGATAGTTCGTAACTGCATTACTTTTTACTACATCATTTTCAAGCACGAATTTTACGATTCTTCCACCGATAGTCTTCACATTATTCATGGGACGCATGTACAGTGCGACAGTGCAAATACGCAAATTAGTGAGACTGGTTTAAAAGGAATCAACACAACGAAATGTAATCCGTTAATTTGAATGAAAATTCAAAGCCCGATTCCCACCTTCTGCTTGAATTTCATTGAGACTTGGAAACACGAGACGATATCTCAAAAGGGGCATGTATTTGGCTTCGGGCCGATTCTAATGAAGCCAGCCAGGCGATGCTTCTCCATTAGAAAGCGGTGCTCGACGCGTCGCAGCACAAGTTTCCCCCACGGGGATGAGAAGTCCAAAGAATTTCGGCATCCGTCGAATTCCGGCCGCCGGAATTCGAGTTCCTCCCTCCTCCCTCATCCTGTTTTCGGGTTTCGACACCGTGGAATTTCCTCTTTCGTTTATCTGCCGATATCTTGGAGCCGTTTACAAATTCCTCGATACAGTGACATCGTTTCAATGACCTCACTATGCAATTACTCTTTTCATTGTTTCGGAATCAAGAAATACTTTCTTATTAAATTGTAATATATGCTCCAATCTAAATTATAATAATTGATAATGACAATCTGTCCTGTGACGTCACATATTAATATCAGTATTCATGTTATTTTTTATTTTATAAAATGGTACATGTAATTTAATGAATCACGTGGTCGTATTTTGTTTCGGGCAAGCATGAAGGCAACTCGTAGAAAAATAGTGTGTCCTCGAACCAAGTGCAATTCCGTGGTAGACACGAGCCCTAGCCGCTTTGTCACCCGTTTCACTGTCACGTTTACCTTCTCCCAGGTATTTCTCCGACGTAAAGCCTCTCGTCGCCTAAACTTGGCAACCTCAAATTACTCGGAAACTGTTTCATCCACGAGCGAAGTTCGGTGAAACGCCGGATGGTTTCCATATAGGCCGTGACGAGATAAATTTTTTATCTTCTCTATAAAACTGTAGGATCATTCAAGGCTTCTCGAATTATCTCATATTCCTCCCGTCGAATTGTTTGAAGCTGTTAACAGTTTACAATTACACGATTAATTCTTTACTCGAATAACGGAACGCGATGGGACGATACTCGACGCTACGAAACTTTGCTTTCAGTGTAAAGTTTCCGTTTCCCAAACCGAACCCTCTATCCCCCCCCCCCCGTATCGGACGCATCGGTTTCCAAGAACTCTGTGTTCGAAACTAGTTCCCATCCGGCCCTTCGGAGACCAACCGGATTTATGACGCTGTATTTGTTTGCATGCTTAAGCTAAACGAAGATTTAGACCCTTGAAATCTCGTCGCAAACAACTATTTCATACAAAATCCAAATTGGTATGATTCTAGTCCACTTCCTATATTCTAATATTTCCCAAACTCTTCAGAATAATAAACGTTCTAAGAGAGCAAACAGTATCATATATCATTTATAACGATCGGTGAACCGTCACTCAATTTTGCTGAACTAATAAATCTCAGTTTGCTAAAACATGATAAATCATGTTTAAACTGATCCCTGAATCTCATAGATTCCAAAAAGTATTTAGAAAAATATAAAAAACGACCTCGCCAGGCTCGAACCATAACAAACTCGGAGATCGCCATAATAATCGGTAAGCTTTTGGACAAGCACTATGCAATATTTCACGCGTTTAGGGGACAGTCTTGTCACGGGAGGGTGAAAAGCGAAACAAGCTTTTCGGTCGACGGAGGGAGGGCGGGAAAAATTCGTGGTACGAAAAATATTGCTTGTAAATTTCCGGTGGGCACCAACAGTATATCTTCTCTGTGTCGCGCCCTCTTCTTTCCCCTCCACCGTTCCGCCCTCCAGATTTGTTTTCGCGTGCGCATTTTTAACGATAACACCTCGATGAAGCGTCGGTTCCCGTTCATTCCGCGTGGCCGTAAATTTTTGCGTCCCCACTCGATTATACTCGTTCAAAGGCAGCCGCCATTGTGCTACGCGCCGTTGTGCATCCTTTGTGAATATTTGATACACCGCGTCGGCCGGCGAAATTAGTTTCACGTCATTGAAAGAAAAATACGATTCTTATCTGGCGAAGCGCATGAAATACATATATTTGTTAGACATCAGATAAATCGTGTTCGGTCATTGGAATGAATTCAGCTGAACGTTTTCACGATTGGCAAATACGTTTTACATAAATTTAAGGAGTTAATTGTTTGAAAATGTTGCGCGTTAACGCATGGGGATGATTAGGAGTAAATAGTTGACGATAATGCGTTTGGCTCAAGCGTTTGATTCGGTTCCGTTGATTCATGGCAGTCGTAAACGTCACATATTTCACCACGGTTCCCATCACTGCCGTTAGATGCTATCGTCCGGACACGCAGTGGCACGCATTTAAATGAACGACCACCGTTTCGAACAGCAAACTCCGGCGAAGAATCAATTTCTCTATTAACGAATCGCGAAATCATCGCGCTTTCAATTTACACGCGTGCATATGATAATTCATATATTAAATGACAATAAATAACAGAATCACATGACTGATAATGGCATATAATTGATGTTGATGAAAACGAGGCCAGTAAACCTGAGAAGAATTATTAAATTGTAACAGAAGAGCTCAAGTGAATCGCGTTAGCAATTAAGTAGTGCAGGACAGTAACTGGTCAGACGGAATCAATAGGAGACATTGGAGCGCGCCTAATCGGCGAGGTAACTACGTCAAAGTATTCAACTAGCCCAGTCGATGGCATAACTGGTAGCACCAGGCCCAGGTTAATCAATACTTCGTTCGAACTACTGGGGGGGCCAAGTAGTTGTAGACAATGACTAGTCGGACCCTCGGCTCGGCTCGTTCTCGCTCTCTATCTCGAAACACGGCCGCAATTACCGCCGCAGATTTCCACAACCGGAACTATCACTCGTTAACAGTTAGACATTGCCGGCTATGATGCCCGCGTAACTTCGATTACGTAATTTCACCTGGCAAAGAATTTTCATGATCTAATCTAATCTTAAAGTTTTCGTTCATTAAAACATAAATAATTGTTTTTGACGAAATTCGAGTGAAAAGTTGGAAGCAAACTCGAGCTACATTTTGTTCAGCGAAATATTTATTTGGTTGTTTTTTTTAAAACAACTTGGAAGTAACTCACTGGCGAGGAACTTCGGAGCACGAACCGTGACGTCGACACGGATTCGACACGGGAACCGAAAAGACACCGGATACGATTTCTTATCTCGTTCAGACGAACACGGTGCACGATGCCGCGAAACAATGCAAACCGCGGAAGCGGATTTCGAAAGTTTCTATCGCTACAGCCTCTGTCTCGCATTCGAGGATTCGCGAAACTTCCTGTAACGTGGCCAAGGAGTATAGAATGTACAGAATGTCACGCGAAATAACAGTATCTCTTAAGCGAACGCAAGAGGTTTGTGGATAAACGAAAAGCAAATTGTAATGATAAATGGAAAGGTAGGATGAGATGAGAAACGATACACAGAACGAAGTACGATTAAGATTGCTTATGCTTCACGTTAATGCAATTATGCAATGACAATGAATTCCAATTCTTTTTGCGCTAAATTAATCTAGAAAATGTATTAAGCAAAAAGAGAGAATTCTCAAGGGATTAGCCTGACGGTGGGGAAGAAACCCAGGTTCCTTGGAGTAGTTACCGAGGGAATTTACGAGATACGATTAACTCGTTTTATAGGTCGTATCAATTTTCACGTACCACCGACTCTTAAATTAATCGATCCGCGAGTAGCCCCTTTTGGAGAATCGCCATTCGCCGGGCAAACGACTTTGCTAGTTTTTGTAAATTGTTTGCCGTTATAGTTAATGGAATTAGGGTAAAGCCTATAGATCTTTCGACTAAATCAGAAAAGAAAAGCTTATAATTGTTCTATTAATGTAAACTTAAAAGTTTCCAAAAACAGTTTTAATATTTCACACAAGCTGTTTTTGTCTAAAACATTTCTAGACTCGTATCAATCATAATGCGACCGTGATGATGTAACAATGGGAAGAGATATTAAGGTAACTCTTGCAAAATGGGGACTCGTTGACAATAATGGAGCGAATTCGAGAATGTGATGCAGGAAGTTTGGTAGAACTTAACGCGTTAAGCGCGAAGTCGGTCCCGGACCGAATGGCTTATAAGATTGCGCCCGGTCCCATGCCAATTAACGTGTTAATTTCGCTCGGAGGGGCAACGACGAGTTCTCCTTTCGTACTCGCGACGAGAACGCGGAATTAAAGTTGTCGAATTGAAGGGATTCGCCAGGGCCGAAGAGTAGCACGCGCGCGGAACTTCCGGTTAAGTTTAACCGGGACTCACCAATGTTGACTCAACGCTCCTCGCTCTGAGCCAATCTCATCTTTAACAAGCGAAAACTTGGAAAACGTTTCGGCGCACGGGTTATTACCTACCGCTTTCTTAATAAGAAATCGAGCCATTTAGACGATAAGCGAATTTTCCAAGTTATTGTAAATTAAACAAAACGAGTGAACGAGAGAATTATTATTTGTTAACTATAACAATTCCTTGGATTGTAATTAAACAGCATTTAGTGTCATATTTTGTTTATGTAGATGAAACTTTTAGAAGGAAAGTAATTAAATCTAAGTGAATTTCTAAGTGGAAATCTCGCGATGGGGCTAGCGACACCGATTTATCTTCTGCTGGTTTTAACTAAAGATTCCTTTGAAGGGATCTAGGGAAAATGCATGTACGTATACGTTTATAAATGTACGTCGAATTCCGAGGAAATTGGAAAAGTTAGCTCTTATCGAAGTGGCTGGAAAAGCATACCGCGAACTGGACAAAAATACTTCATTTGAAATTGGAGAACATTACGAACTAGTGGGGGGCCGGTTATTTCTTACGACTTTTCTTGAGACAACATATTCCAAAGATTTCTACAGTTATTAGATATAATTGTGTGCTTATTTTTTATCATAAACGATTCCATAATGTACTTAATTCAATTGAATGAAAATCATTGTATGAAAAAATTGAACGGCGACAAGTAAGTTTTCCAGAAAATTTGTAGTCAAAGAGAACACCCTCGGGTATCAAATTTCTGTAACCCCGGTTTGCACAGTGCAGCGTCTCGAAGTTCAAAGCTCGCCGCGACGCGGCAGGACTGGAAGGGAGGGAGAGGGGGTGACAGGTTGAAAAGTTCGCAGCCCTTCGACTTCAAAGCGGAGTAAAACCGGTCTCTAATTTCTACTTTCGCAAGCAATTTTCCATAGGAGAGTGGGTTTTACTGCCCGCAGTACAAGTCGAAGGGTGCGCGATACCGCTTGATTTATCGAAGCGTAACGCGATTACCGATATTCCTCAGCCTTTATCGCTCTGATCCTCTGTCTCGTTTATGCTAATCGGGAATTATTAATCGGTTCATATACGTCACACGGTAACCTCTGGATTTGAGAGCCAAGATGTATTGGGGTTGGATGTGTTTGTAAGGGACATAAATATTGTCCAATTGGTTTATATTATATATTTTAATGAGCAAAATGTATTTAATTAAATTCATGGATTTATGTGTGATTTAAATTAAAGAACGTTTCTTGTTGTTTCAGGACTGGCACACGGAATCAGATGTTACGTATGCGGACAGTACAACGAAGGAGTGGGCAGTATCACGCCCTGTATCAATTACACCGCTCACATGCATCTGAAGGAGTGTCCTGCCTCGGCCGAATGGTGCATCGTAAGTAAATTTTGTCCATTCCTCTGGAATTTATTGATTTAACATTTTCAATTCATTACCTCCTCTTAATTTCATTGTATTCTTTATCTTCTCGTATACACGTTAATAATGAATCGATAGTCGTGATTTAACGGGAATAAAAAGGCGTGTTTAACCGCGATGCCAGGGCCCTAATCGATTTCCCCGAATGCACCGGAAGACGAGAGCTTCCGTTTGGCCAGGTTTAGCGTGTTTGCAAGCTTGCAACAACCGAACGCAATCTGCTCAGCTAAATCCGGCGTTGGAACGAAAAAACGGGTAAATAATGCCGACTTTGGAAGGGTGTCAAACGATCTGATGGCGCCGCGACGTCGACCGTACCCCGATCCCCCACGCCCCCACTTTTTTCCCTATTCCTTTCTCTTATTCCGCGGAATACGAAATCCGGCTCTTCCAGTTCATCGAGCTTCCGAATGCCGAACGTTCTTTCCTCCGGAGGCCTTATACTTTATTCCGTCAGCGTGCCACGAGACGTTTGATGCCCCGTTATCGCGGTAAAGTATCGTTTCCGGGACTTTGTTCGCGCCACAAGAATACCGGACTTGCCTTTGGAACGGAGTTTCAGTTCCCAAACAGTGTTTCCGGGTATTAGAGGTTCTTCGGAGTTTCAAGCAGTTTCCGAGTGAATTGTGGCGGATCGCAGATAGTTAGAGAAGAAATTAGATAACGAGTCTACATTTTTTAAATAGATAAGAATTGTTAGGAGTTCCCACTAATTGATTAGATGTTCCTTTAAGACGTTCGTTTAGTGAGTTTCTCCATCTTCATTAATTGCTATAGCGGAATTTCATTAAGATCCACCATTTCCTCGAAGCAAATGTTAGGATCTTGTTTAAGGTTCATTTTCATTAGCTTTGAAAGCCGCGAAGCGCAATCAGCAGTCTCTTTATTCCGCGGTGTATCGTTTCAGGTGCCTTTATTCAATTTCCATCCGGTCGAGTCTTTCCCCTCCGCTCGATAAACTTGCGATGAAAAACAGAACCGCCTGCCACCACTTTCATCAGTCCGAAAGGCTGCAAACCTCGTTACTGGGAAAACAATTCTTAGCCAGAATTGTGAAGCTTCTTTCATCCTTTAATTTGATCTTATCACGTTATCACGTCTGCTTTGATGATTGCAAGAAACAAAAATCAAAGAGAAAAATCAGTCGACTCGGCAATAATTCAATTAATTCTATTCGTTAATTGTATGAAATTAATTCTACCACGAGGATCTCTTATCGTATGATGTCATATTATTACAATATTTATGTACCTTAAACGGGGAACACGGGAAACGTGGCCAAATTCGTGACATCGTTTCCGTTCTTTTCGCAAGCGCCAAATAATCCGCGATATTAAATCCTTTGATCTCCCGCCACGGACGCGGGAACAAAGTTGGCTGCGATTTCGCGTAGTAAAAATTCCTGACGGCGAAAGGAAACAGGATTCGCGGTAATCGATAACGGCGCTTCCAGCTCGTCGGAACGATACCTGCAATCGTAATTGATTCTCATTTGGCTCTCGATCAAAGAAATCTCTCTGACGTTCACCAACCGCTCGGGTTTCATCTACTTCTCGTGTAAGATGGATTTGAAGAAAAAGGGATTCTTGATGATGATAAGAAAAAATCTTGTCAAATGAATTGGCTCTTAAAACGATAAGAAAGAATCTTGTCAAATAAATTGGCTCTTCAAATAATTTTTCATAAATTTTTTTTATAATTTTTAATACCGTGTATGCACATTATATTTGTGTTTTATTTTCTGAGCAGACTTTTATAATAGACCATAAGTGATTGTATGCATTTGGTAGAATAAAAATACGAAATAAACAAGATATAAGAGAAAGATGCATGGCACATTAGATGAAATATAAAATAAAACTATTTAGAATTAATTGCTTCAGAGATACTAAATCTGAGAAGATACTATAGAGCCGTAATTTCCGTTTGATCGCGAGTCATTTAAATCTCTTGGGCGGAAACTTTTTCTCTTACGTCCGAACGAGATTATTTAGAGTCTAAGCCGGGTGAAATTAGTGGCGAAAAACCAGGGAAACTTTCAATGAACTCCGAGAAGAAGTCTCGGGAGAGACAGAGTATTGTCTGAGAAACTAGAGCAGAACACTTAGATCGCGATCGTTTAATTGCGGGTAATCGTCGTTGTTTCCAACTCGCGGCTCTGTTTCGTGTTTTTGTGCGCCGAAGGAACGAATTGTCCCGCGAAGAGACATGTTCCGTTTCATGCCGGGGACGTTTCAGGCCATCCTTGAGAAATTACACTTCCAGTAGTATTATTCATAATTTATGTCTGAAGAAAGATCAGAAAATAGTTCTCCAAGTTTGTAAGCAGCGTACAAAACTTCTCTCAACGAGACGGCATCAAATAGGCGAATTTATGCCGTGCTCTTTGAGAGCGCGATAACAGAAATTATTCCAGTTCACAATGAAATTACACTTCGGTCTTATCTGATAATAATAAAACTGCGCAGCGGTCGTTAATAAATTTAGAGTGTGCGTCTCGAGGAATTATAAAGTGCGCCCCTCGAGTCTGCTCTGAGACAGTGGGGGTGCAATTTTCCTTTCGTTATTGCAGCGGACTCGTCGAGAGCTTTTTTCTCCCTCCTAAAAGGGTTGGTTAAAAAATGAAAAGAAAATGGTCTGCGATAATAGGGTTTCCAAGCTTTTGTTCTTCCTCTGGATACGGTGGTAATATGACTACCACCGTGAAAAACTGCGAAACGCATAAGGGTTGTTTTAATAAAGACAAGAATTATACTTCATTCCCAGCCGTATGAAACGTAAACTCGTCGCAAAGAGATTAATAAATTATCCTGCGTGATTAAATAAAATTTCTCTAATACACGGTAATCCATTTTTTATTTGGAGATTTATTTATGAAGTCTGATACATCATTTTACGTTATCTCAACTTTTTTGTCCTGATTCGAATAAGGTTATAATTCTATAAATCTCGTCTCCATTATCCTTTTCAAAGAGGAAATTGTGAAAAATTGCCAAGATGATCCACAGTTCATTTGGTGTAGACAATCGATTCGCGCATTCCAAACGATGATTCTTCGGCCGATAGTGCGGGAAGAACGGGTGATCTCGATATCCGGGCCATTTCTCGCTCCCGCGAGCCTTCTATTATTCCATTTCGGTTTACCGAACGAGCTTTCGCCCGTTCGGCTGCCACGCGGCCGATGGGAAAGATCCAAAGTGAGAGAATAGAACGGGAGGGCGGTAACCAGGCAACCTGGTTAAAGGAATGGGAATACATGGGAAGAAAGCTCGATCGCGATGTTGATTAGATCCAC
The DNA here is from genome assembly GCF_001652005.2 of Ceratina calcarata. Taxonomy (NCBI): domain Eukaryota; kingdom Metazoa; phylum Arthropoda; class Insecta; order Hymenoptera; family Apidae; genus Ceratina; species Ceratina calcarata. Next base: position 271,516 of record NW_017151492.1, on the reverse strand, counting down.
CCAGTTTTATGAAGATTCTACGTGAGAAGATTCTTTCCTCCCTTTCCCGTTAGGCAATAGCAATTTAATTTGCATAATCCTTCATTCCCGATTTAGAAATCGCTAAAATAGAAATTCAGAAAGTTTCGTTAACTCTTTATCAAAAAATGACTAGGGCATGTAAATGAAGCTGTCTTCTTTTTAAACACGGGCTGGATCAATTTCAACAAGGAATAGTGGGAAATTCTGAGTTGTACAAACGTTATGGTTGAATCGTCTGACGTGACGGTTAAAACGTTAATTAGTACCAAGGCCGCGTTGGCGTTAGTAATTCGGAGGCCACGTCGGTAGAATACCCGAGGGTTGAGCCACCGCTGCTATAATAATGCAGTCACGGGTGTGCCGATCTAGCCGGAAGCCAGGACGACTGGGGAATGGCGGCGGAGTCGAAGAGACAGCAGAAGCGGATACCAGAGCCAGATGACCCGTTAATTCATGACGATCCACGGTGTCACGGTGGGTACCTCCTTCGAGGCTCCATGAGCCGCGAGACACGTGCACGAACACGATAAACAGATTACCAGATTCGATTACGTATCGATTAACCCTGTTGGCAGCCAGACCGAGAGTCGGCTACGATTGGCATTGTTCTTTGCCGGTGGTGGCGTTTTGATAGAATGGGTCTCGCAATGGATTTATCAATAAAGAAGATAAAGCTTGTTAAATTGAATTCAACGATTCAGCGATTCCTCCTCTAGCTTCAATGATTTGTATAACGATTGTACATTTTTATTATCGTGGAAGATAAAAATAGAGATTATAATTAGAGAGCTAAAATCTTGTATAAAAAATTACGTCAAAATGCAAACTAGTACATAAGCAGTTTTCATAAAGAAGAATCGGTGTTTATACATAATTCATGTAGTATGAGAAAAAAATGTAAATTGGGTTGATTCTCGGAAAATGAGAAACGAACCGATTTCTGGGAAGGAGATGAATCGGAACGCGATAACTGCACGATGGGAGCCACTCCTGTCGACAAATGCTGTCGAAATCGATCTCAATTTCGCGCATTGAGGTCTGCTCTCCCGTAACGAACGGTGCCCCATAAATATTCCAGATGGTCGGTCAGACTCGATTGAATCACGGGGCGAAACTGGATTCTGGCACGCTCGAAATATTTCAACGAGCGTCTCCTGCTCCTTCGTGAATTTCGTTCGTTCTCTTCCAATGGAATTATTTCCTCCGGCTGGGAGTGGGTACGTGGGGAAAACGGAAACAACAAGTATACCGTGGAATTATTTATAAAGATTTACCAGGACGGGTTTTCGTTCGATGGTACTGTCTGGCACAGCAACATTTTTACCCACTCGGTTTCTGATTTTCTCCTGAAACAGTTCAAGTAATAGTTATCGCAATATTACGATAATATAATTATTTATTACTTTTCCAGTAACGAATTCAAGTAATATTTGTAACACGTAAAGTTTATTAACATTTAAAGAATTACATAAAATATTTCACTGTTGAAACCATAAATTATTTACGAACTCCACGCTTAATGATCATGACACGCAATAATTTTTCTGTATAAATAATAATAGTAAGTAGTCCGAAATGGATAAGAAACCGGACGTCGCGGATTAAGTTCGTTGTCTGTCAATGAAGTCGGGAGAATTCTTATGCCCTTTTTTGAAACCGAGCGTGGACCAGCGATGAACCGTCCGAAGGAATTGAGACGGTCGAAGGGACAGGGAAAGTCTTGAATCGAGGCTTCAATCAACGGCTCTCATAGACAATGGGCCACTCGTGAGAAAAAAGAAGAAGAATCCGCGCTCGCTCATGGTATTGAATGTATTTTAATATCGCTTGTCAGATCCGAGCGTTTCTCTCCGTCGCTCTTGCTTCTTTATCGATGCCGATGCTTTTTACCCGGTGGAATAATTACCCCTTTCAAAGTCAGAGGCACTCGCCGCGGTTCGTTAAACCGCGATTCATTCAAAGCAACGCTAGAACGAACCAACCCTTTTTTTAACGACGAAAACGGATTTCCGTACGGGTTGTGCGATAATCCCAATAAGGCGGTAGAAATATCGGTTTCTGCTCGACTTCCGGTTAGATCCGAAGCCAACGCGTAACCCCGGGGGGCTTGAAACGGTACCGCGATGATCGAATCGTTTCTTTCTTCAACAAAAACAATCCTTTACTCCTCTTTATCGATTATTCATTTTAAACAGAAGTAATTACGTTTGCACTATGAATTCATTGATTCGAATTAATGTCTGCTGTTTAAAAAGTTGTTTTAAAAAAGAGCTAATGCAATCTTTGTTATAAATATTATTTTCAAACCAACAGAGATTTACTTCTGGTAGTTTGGTTGAAAAGACTCTATCCATAATGTAATTTCATGGTTATAACATTGTCAAGCATTCGAGCGGACGATGATTTTAAATCAGCGTCAAGAAGCACAGAGAGGAAGCAGTAATAGCACGCTTTGCTGATTCAATTACTAATCCGATTTGTCCGCACGAGCGGCGTTCGATTTTCTTCTCTTCTACAAGGAAGAGAACCGCGCTTGCCTCTCTTGCGATACGGGACTCTGTTAACATATCAGACGTTTAATGGAACGAGACGTCCCCTGTTTGTCGAGACTAAATCAGCTTTGTCTAAGCCTCCATACGTTTATTATTAAATATATCTCAGATATTGCAACATTTTTTTATTTTTAATTAGCTCGCATTTGATATATAATTTCTATTTATAATTAGCACGTCAGAAAGATTTGTGATGATTTTAAGGATTCTATTACATTATTGAGAAGATGTATCGGTTTTCGCTGATCGCTGCTAAAGGATATATCGTTGTAAACCAAAACGATGACGCATCGGGGGCTCATAACGCGAGCCATCTGTTCCTAAGGGGTAGATATGTACGTACGAGCGTAGTTGCTTTATATTTATGGTTTGGGAGGACGTGGAAACTCGCGGTTGGAAGATCGCCGAGCGCGTAACTGCACGAAACGCTATCGTCTTCGCTCGGAACAGAATAATAAACGTTACTCTTCCAGTTGTACCCCTTCTCATCCCCCGCGTTTTAAAGATGTAAGTAAGCAATTTCGTTCGCACAGAATTTCGTAAATTATTCATGCCTCCCAGCTTAAACTTCGGGACGCTTGAATGACTAATTTCATTAGCTTACTAGCTGGTAAATAATACATTTAATATTCACTGTCTGCAAGAATCGTTAAGGGGAAACTTGTAAGTTAACTGTAACCGAAATCTCAGAGATGTTGAACAAAGTATTTACGGAATTAAATGTCTTTCATGAGATTTTAATTTGCTGCACGAGTAGTTAGTCACAATAATTTTATATCGTTTATAATTTGTAATACAGAATTCGAACAAACGTTTGCTCGTAACTGTTGGGATTCTTAATAGAAGGCGATTTCTATAGAGAAAGCCAACTGATGCCATGCGGCATATTCAGTTATTCTATAGAAAAATCGCTATTGACCGGATTGAAAATGAAATCTGTGAAAGTTCGGAATGGGAGAATCGGCTGGGAATTATCGGCGGGGCAGCCAGCGAGACAGAAGTTTCTGATGCCGATTCACGGCGTGATCTGATTCCAGCAGCGCTGATCCTATGAGTAACCGTAGCCTGAATTCGCGTGTCGCGGATGCTCTGACCGGGGGCTTTTATCCGGTCGAACAACGTTGGAAAGACACGATATATCACGTAACCGAGGATCGATAGCGACGTTTCTCGACGGTAACGATGAAAAGCGGTGCACGTCACTCGCCTGCCTGTCCTATCTAGTCCGCCGTGGATTGCGCAGGGAGAAAAACAAGGAAAAATTGTGTTACGCCGCGAGGAAACGCCGACCACGTCAGGAAAAACATTGGTGAATGAACTGTGCAAATGAACAGTTTAACATGTTTGCACGTTCAAATATAGATTTTCAATTATACAGGGTGTCTCTTCCGTCTTATTGATCGAATTTCATGTAAAACTTTTTCTTATTCCCATGGATAGAATACGCTGACGACGTTTCCCCGGAAAAACCTCGGACACTCTGTAGTGATATACATATAAGTTTTTATTTAATTTTTGTTAACTTGCTAGGGGGAAAATTTTCATGATACGTTATATTCGAGTGCTCGTAAAGTTGCCGATGTAATTATTTACACTGGCAGTTTGGCGAGCAAATGAGGTCGAAAAGAGTGTGCCTTCCACACGAATTGGAAGTTAGCTCGTATGAAAAAAAGTGCATTATATATACGTGTGTTCGTATCGTTGAGGTTTAAATGGCATGGCTGGCCGGAGTGGAGTGCTCGAGTTCGGAACCGGGTCTCGAGTCCCATGCGCCCGGCTTTATATTATGGTTTTTACCCACCAGTTTTCAGCATCGGATATTGCGGGAAACTCCGTGCCGCCGGAAATAAGGAGGAATCGTTTATGAAAATGGAGATTCCGGGTTGAGAGAAAAAATGTAAAAATATTGAGAAGGGAAGCTCGTTACGCGATTCCACCGAAGAAGATGCCGAGAAGTTTAAAGGGGAGAAATAATCGAGGAAAATGGCAAACTCGAATACATATAGTGGCGTGCGAGATTTTAGAAGTAGGCGACTGGGGAAAAAACACCTTCTAACGTTTTTATACGAGAAAAAAAAAAAACGCGCGAGTTAAAAGGAAATGATAAGCAGGAAAATTTAAAGAGGATGCCCCGGGAGTGCAAAGATAAGTGCAATTAATGTGGGGAAAAGTGGTAATTCGAAAACCGTGAAACACGCGTTAAAGAGGAATTCGTGATTTTAATTCGTCAAATTGATTTGGCCAATTTAGAAGCGACGGTGTCAGCTTCAAATGAAACTCGATTGATTCTGGCGTTATTGTCAGAATCGATAGTGAACTTTAAATCGAGAATGAGCTTGATAGTTTCCATTGGCTGCGTCCTTGGAAGATTTCCGGAAATGCGCAAAAACCAAGGGCCACGGAGAGCGGGAAAGAGAGAGTGAACTGCAGGAGAATATTACTATTTATACACGCGAGGCGGACCGCGTTTAATCAACGTGTTCGATTGCTTTCTTGGGCGATGCAGCTGCTCTGCGGTGGCACCGCAATCTCTTGCCTATCCGAGCTCTAAATCAAACTACCTCGTCCCGAGGCTCTACGTATTTGCCGTCCGACCATCGACGAACGATCCAAATATAAGATCGCATAAGTCTATCAACACGTCGATCCGAACTCGTTCTTTGTGATAATTTTGCAAATTTATTACCTCATCACGTAAATGTGCGCATTTAGAATTTATCTCAAAAGTCAAATATTTCTTTCACATCATATTAGTTCACGAAACAGTTTTTTATAAATTCGTATGAACAGGCAAAAATGAAATACATCGTATCTCATTGTTTGAACGTAACGCTTTAATACTGCATACGTGCATATATAGACAGTCGAAGTATTCGATATTCTTATATTTTTCTCCCCCGATTTCGATTCTTCACACGTTTCCAGACGCGACAGAATCGCCTCTAATATTTACAACGATGCACTGGGAAACATTGGAAACGCGATGAAATATTTAACGTCCATTGGACTCACAGTTATCTTTCTCCTACTGCTTTCATCCCCTTCGGGTTCTGATCCAACAACGCCCCTACCATTCTCCTCGCTCAATTTCTTATCAATCCTGTACTGCGCTTATTTTATACGATCCGTTATCGTTCTTGTTCAATCCTGTTACAGTTTCCCCCGGAAGTTGTTTGATTGATAGTTCAAAGAAATTGCTCTTAGCAAATTTCAGAAGTTTACATTAAACAGTATAATTTAGATTAATTAATTAAGATCGTAAACAGTAATTTAATGACTTCAATTTTGTTATAAAAGTTTCACCAGATTTTTCCTGAGATTCTTTCGACGACACTTAATCGAAAATTATTTAATGATGGAATTGGCGATCGAATCACTGTCGTTAATTATTTTTCGATGTCTACAATCGAGGGAGGAGTATGAAAAATGACAGGGAAGCTGAGAATCACGGGAAAGGTGGCCGGCGCCAGAGAAAGGAGGGTAAAAAAGGAACGATGTATCAAAGCGGCGCACGATTTTCCGGTCGCGAGTCTTTCCACGTTCCATTTCCCGCGTTTTAATGCATAAAACATTTGGACCGGAGCGTGATACACGTCGCCTAGGCGCGATCCGTTTGGGGAACGACGGAAAACAAAGAGACGGAGGGAAAGAGACTCGCGTCGGGTAACAGCGACGAGAAAAGGACGGGCGGCGGGTTTCCGCGTTTTCCTTCGAACCTTATCGTTCCGCCGGGACAATTTTCGCGTACGTTTCTCGTTTTCCTGCATCGCACACACAGGCATGTTTCCAGGCCTGTCCTCTCTCTCTCTCTCTCTCTCTCTCTCTCTCTCTCCCTCCCTCCCCGTCTCGCTTCCCTGCCCGTGGTTTTCAAGCGGATTTACCGAATGCCGAGAGAACGGGTAACACAAACGTTCTGGGTCTACGGAATCACTTAGGTTGTTAACACATTTTCAGCTCCCCGATGCCAGCAACTGCGTTTTCCTTATGTTCCTCTAGGGCACTTTCCTTGTACCTTTCCCAGACATTTTCCTGCGTATAGTTTTAGATACTGTTCTCTTCTACCGAGTTGACTGCATGGCGCAGTCAGAGAAATAATCTCGCGTGCCAAACAAATGAACGGACAAAATAACTTTTTTAATTTACACGTTATTATTTGTTATTATTGCTGCAAAGTCCATTGGAAGTCAGTTTATAGCGCGTTTAATAAAGCGTAAAACTAAATTTGTAGTCTATTAGAATTTTCGCAGACCGCCTTTGAGCCGGGAGCAAACTCGAACGAATATGCCTTGCAGAATAAGGATGATCTTGCTCCAATTTCCTGGGGCTTCAATTTCAAAGGGACCCGCGCTTCGATTCGCAAACACATCCGCGTCTTTGAAAATAATATTTCCAGCGATATCTCTCACGCTCGGTGATCCACACCGCGTCGTACTGCCATATTTGATTAGGAGATTCAGATCTCTTACATTTAAATACGATCCGATGAACTTAATCGCCTCTAAAAAGTTCTCACTTGAAACGTCGCGCGCTCGGATAAATGAAATATCATTTCACTGGAGATAAGTCATCTCTGCTTTCATCGTTCCTTTTGTTATGCATTCTTGCCGCATGCTCCTCTCAGAGCTTCTCTTTGTCATCTGTTATCACGTTTGTCGTTCATTCCATTCCTGGTTCTTCTGAAAATGAACGAGTACAAGATATCGGAAAACCGACGAGACCTTTTCTCTTCTCGAATTTCTTTAAGGTAGAACACAGTACATTTCTCTAGTATCACGTTTCGCGGCTTCGAAAACGGATACGCCTGAGAATTATCGCGACCACGAGAGGTTTAATGGCTGGTTCGACCATATTTGATACTCTAGCGCTCGCTCTCTCCGCGAGAGTCGACCTTTTATTCCCACTGAATGGCACCATCACACCATGTCGATTGCCACTCTAAAAGCGAAAACGATGCTCGAACAGCATCCAGTCGTGTTTGGTTTTTTTAAAAAGAAGCTGCTGTACTGTCTTTAATTCTCATACTATTCTAATTATATTATACAAGAACTGTGTTCAATTAAATTATTATTGATCCTTGAATTCACTTTCTGATAACTCAAATGAAAAAATTTCTGTCCACGACATAATGACTACACTGCGAATTTTATGCGTTTATAACAAAATTGTGCAGAAAATATAAAAATTCATATAACGAAGCATACATTTTATTACTTTGAATGGTGGAGGAAATTTCAATTTATATTTCATTTGTGAAATTGTGAGTTACATTTTGCATAAACATCTGCAATATAGTAATGACAATTGATTGCACAATTTTCCAAGATAAATGAATGCATTCTAATTCATGATTTTACAAAATCCGATCGGTCGCTTTGGATAGAAACAAAATTCGCGCCGCTACTTAAGGCAGTAAGGAAGCACGAATCTCACCTGAGAGTCGCGATCGCTTTTTACGGTCGAAAAGCCGATTCTGGTTTGAGAAATTTGAATTCGTGGTTAACCACGCTGAAAAATACTATTTAACTCGGCGAACTGTTCGACTATGTTTCCTGCTCGCTTGACACCCTCCCTCGCAAAACACGCGGGGCTCGTTTCGTAAAAAGCGCGGCGAAATCTGGCGCGTGGCGTAAAATTTGCCGCGGTATTCTTCTACGGTGGAAAATGTTTTTTTCCCCTGCTCGTCCCTCTACTCAGTCAATTACAGCGCGCGGAAGTCTGTTGTCGCGTAAACGAGAAATTTAAACGGTGTGACAGAGCGGAGTGGGTTCACGCTTTCAAAGCGAAAACGGCCTGCCGAGGTGAGATAAAAATTGCATATGAAACAAATTAATGGAAATTGTGAAAAACGAGAAGAGAAAATTGATTGTACAGTTTCTACTCAAATTCTTCTCAAGTGAAATTGTTTATTAGCCCGATTTCTTCGTAAATTCGTCAATTGGACTTTGTAATTTGACTATCAATTATGTGAATCTTATAAAACCTCGGCACATCATTTTCCATTGTTAGTATCATACAAATAGCGCGTCAGTCAGATAAGTCAGATTATACTGTAGCCGTTTTCGATGATCCATAAGAGTGCTGTAAACCAGTGTACAACTCCGTTACAAGGATTTTCGCTTAGGCTGCCGGATAATCGATCATAGAGGCAACCAGTCAAGGCCTCGGATAATCGACGTGACGGTCCTGCTGTATCACTGGTTGTACACCGTCGAACGAGTGCCGAAAGTAAGTAAGTGGCACACCGGCGAGGTGCTTGAGTGGCTGTGGCTGATCGATCGACTCTCGTTTCGTTGCGGGGGTTGTCGAACGATGCCTGAGAACGAGCTTCGTGCCGCGAAATGGATTAGCCGAACCCATGTCAATCAAACGTTGCGAATTTGCGTTATGAAATGAGTCATAGTCAGATAAAATTGTAATTCCTCTTCCATTAAAGGAAAACCTGTCAGTATTCTTCGAAGTCACGTCAATATTCTTTAATCACAAACAAACTTATAAAAATTCAATATTATTTACGAATTATGATCTCGATGTGTTTATAAAATGTCGCCGTGAAATCCTGTTGAAAAATTCTATTCAAATTTTACGGGAAATCTTGCGATTCAAACGAAATCATATTACCATTCTTATCTAAACATTTCGCTCCTTATCGCGGAAGCGGACGCAATCAAAAGTATCTCTCACAAAAGCATCCCGTTTCACATTATTCATGACACGGTTAAACGATTCCAGGATTCACGTGCATAGTTGGTTCGGTTTTCCTTTGAAGGAAAACTACATTTTCCATCAGTATGCATAATGATCGATCTCCTATAGAAAATGGAAGAGGAACGTAGTTGCGTAATTTGAAAACATTGAACAGCCGGTCGTGTCTCGATGCCGTTTGTTAAAATGGACGCAGTTCATTTACGTTTCTCCTCCGTGAGGGAGACTTACAAGTAGACGCGTACAAAGAGACTCCGATACGCGTCGTTAAGTCTAGCTACGGTTTCTTTTCCCGTACGAGATTCCTCTATCTATTGTTCCTGAGGGACTCAATTCCTATTCGAATACTTTGCATCTCAATTTTACAAGTCCATGGCTAAGAGCTTCCTTCTTTGAACGAAAGAAATGTCATGGATTAGGCTAACAGTTTTTAAATAAAAATGCCACGTCGTTTGAAACGTTCAAATAAGATAGAGCTAGCATTTCACACTAGTTCATATATTTCTGTGTATTGAATGGTATTTTTATGTTACTCATTTTTCAATGGGTATTTGAATTTTCTCACTGCGAAACGTCGAGAAATGTTCAAGATGCGTGTCACGGGAAAGGCACAAGATTTTCCTCTCGACGCGGTTTAACTAGCGAACGGGAATCGCACAATGCGCGTCGAAGCGGTCTCCGCTTAGGGGGTGGCCGCACCCCACTTGACAAACGACGCTTCGAAAGTTCGGGTTCGATTAAACTTCGCTCGGGACACGCGTGCCACCGCCGTTTCCGGAATAATTCTTTCCTTACTTCCGTAAGTTACTTTTCCAGGGGCGTGCTGGAATATCTAGTAAAGAGATGCGATTCAACTTTTTTATGTAGGATTCAAATTCTGTTTAATAAGCAGAATGAAGTTGACGACCAAGGAAAACTCAAATATAAGTTTTAATTATTTTGTACGAATTCTGATGAAATTATACTTAATTAAGGAATATTCATCAAACTTCGGACTTCGTTTTAATTGTCAGAATTGGAATTCCTTTTTCATTTTAACGAAATATAAATTAGATAGTGAATGTCGTAATTCCTTGTTCCAATTTCTACTCACTATCATTTTATATGTAATAATATTAATGCTGGAAACGACAATACACATTGGGATTTAAAATAAAGTGCAAAGGGTTAAGCCAGTGAACAGAAATTGGAACATTCAGTAAATCAGGAAATCGTCATTTCTAATAATCAGCATCATTTCGCGCAGTGAATCGCTATGATAATCGCGATTCTAGTATCGCCATGTGAAAGCATTTGAACTGTTAATTGATTTGTATGGTTGAAATTTGTCCTTCTTCGGATGATTATAGACATCGCGCCTACGAATGATGTCACAAGTCACTATTGACAACCTGTTTCTATCGCCTATTAGTATCAATCATTTACTAACAGCCGTTTATCAGTTACTGTCAATCAGTAATAATCTATGCACGTTTATCAAATCTCTGTCTCCAAATCATTGATATAAACAACCATTATAATTGTGTATTATTTGTATTAATAAATTAAAATCGTTGTGCACGTAGTTATTGATTTTCCATTATGCTCCGCAAATTAATTAACCACGACGCGATTTCTACAACCTATTAACCACAAATTAAATAAAGTCCACTATAAATTCCATTACACCTACGTAAACGACGCTGTTACTGTATTAGAACTCATATTGGCTCCACCGAGAATGGGCGAACCTGTTCGTGAAGGGCTTACATTTTAATTGCCATTTAGTGTATGTTATTACATTACACGGCAAATTTTCCATTACAGTTCGAGTATACTTAATTCGTACAACTCTGCCTAAATGAAAAACTTCATCATTTAATTATAGAAGAGAAAAATGTTATTCGGTATTTAAATAATATGTAAATTAAATAGAGTTAATCATTTTATATCGACTCATATCTATTGCACAGGATTTGTATCGAATAATTTGTCTACCTGTATAAATTGCCGATTGGACGCGGGACATGAAAATGGCTGAACGACGAGTCGTGTTTACCGCAAACCGTTTACCAAGTTCGCGCGATATCTCGCAAACAAGTCGATACAAACCGCGCAACGAGACGCCGCTGCGTGTTCGGAGCTTTCGTCGGATTACCGCTTTGATCCGGCGGAAGTTAAACAGCGTCCCGTTGAACGGCGACGATAAGTGCGCGTGTTCGGGCTTCACGCGCGAGCAACGATTCTCCCCGTTAACTTTGCACTCTCGTGATTGCACAGTTTTCTACGATGGGAGTCACGTAGAAAGAGTCCGATGTCTCACGGCCAAGGTGGATTTATTTCGCGGAGAACCGCGTTAATTTTCGTGGCTTTTGAACGAACGTTGCGTGTTGGAAGTAATTAGTGACTGGCAGTGAATCTTGAATTCCTTCTGAATCTTCTCTAGTTGATTGTTGCAGCGAGCGTTGAAATTTATTGCCCGATTACTCATCCAGTTCTATTACCCGGTTTAGTCGTTCTTGTACCGTTCTGAATTAAGCTCGTTAGAATTATCTTCATTATTGAACTCCTCAATGAATATCTGACGTATTTTTAAGATTAATTCCTATTAAAAATTTTATGTTCTTTTTATTAATTTATATGTAACATTATATGTACAATTTGTATGTACAGCATGTTTTTCATTTTTCCTAATCTTCTGCAAGAGAATATTGAATTACGAGTAATAACAATTTTCTTGCGATCGTCCCCCGACAGCAATGCATAGATCAGCCCGCGAGATCTCGACCAATTCCAATTCAAAAAATCCTCTTGGGGGGTGAACCCATAAAAAAACTAAGCTGCTTAAAATTCGACGAGATCTCTCTCGCGAAGACGGTCTCCGAGAGGAGCTCGATTCACCGTTAGGAGTAGGCATTTCAATCTGAAAGTCGGTATCGAATCCGGTGACTGGGGCCATCGATAAAACCCACCCCTTTCGGTGCCCGTGTCTCCTTTGCGTGACGAATAAAACCGTCTGTGTGTGACGACGAGTGCACACGTGCACTCGCATCCGAGCCACCCACTTTGATCGGGACCACACTCGTTTCGCCCGGTGATCGACGTCTTTTGCGATCGCGTTTCCGCTTCACGCCCACGCCGCCGTCCCTTTGTGCGTCGCGAGAGGAAACACGCTCTTCCACACCAGCCATCGTGTATGAAAATAAAATCCGCAGCCGATATCCCGCTGGAAGGAATGCTTTCCATTAGATTCCCAACGTCCTTTGATTGATTCTCATCGGACCCGAAATAAATCTCCTTTAGACAGAGATTGCTGATGCACTAATCGAATTCATGCTTCTTATAGGAATCTTCTTTTTAATACGTAGTTTCATTTCTGTATGTTCAAGACTGTTCAATCGTTTTATTCGTCGCGATACGTAGGAAACACTATTTAATTTTATATCGGAAAATAAGATAAGATAAAATATTACTTCTTAGGAATCAACACAGCATTTTTCCAGACGATTTTCCCCCGAAATCGTGGTTTAACCGAAAGGTGGCGGTCAATTTCCGGTTGGTAGGAGCCCTCTCGAGGGTCAGAGGAAACACTTAAGACAGTGGCAGTCAGCGCGATAAGGGTTTAGTTCGCTCTCCTTCTTCCACTTCAGTTATCGATACTCCCGCATCTGGAATTCTGATCCGGTCCGAATCGAGACCTCTTTTTCCCAGCTTTCCCGTAGTCCGCTGTATTTTCCACGGTTTATTACGGGAAATTGGAGTAATCTTGTTCGAATTAGAAATAACTGGTCTGGCTCTCCGGATCGATCGCCCGACAAATGGGGCCGAGCGTATGAACCATCCGCGCCGATTCCATCCTTAAATTCGAGTTATTCCTGTTATACGAAGGTACTGACGATTTTTATTGCGAAGGAAATCAGGTTTCTTGATGCATCAGTTTTAAAGACTTTTCAGCTTCCCATGGAATATGAGATTTGTTTTATTTCGTCGCAAGATAATATTCCATCCGATTGCGAATTATGAATAATTTCTTGAAAAGTTTTCCAATATGGAACAGTTCTTCGATTAAGGAAATTCTTCAGTAAGACCATTTAAAATGAAACAAATCGTTTAATGGAGTTCTTCTTCTTAATTCTATTGCTATTTTACAAGCTCGAGCTGCGAATTCTTCTGCTGGAAACAAGGAACAGACGAAACTTTTAGATAGAATAAAAGCATTTATGATCGATTCGCGAGTCAGGTGACCTGATGGCAAGTTTACTCGGAGAGAGGATTTTCTTAAACTGGTGAAGAGGGCCGATTATGTTTCTCGAAACAAACAGCCGGGGAATTCTTTGTCGTAGCTGACTCTCTCAGGACTTAATCTGCTTAACCCCTTCTCTCTCTTACCCAAGTTCGCCGGATGAAAGCCAACAATGAGGGATAAAGGAGGAAATAAGGGATGAGGTGTGAGCTTTTCCAGCCGAACAATCGACGGAGAAATTGGTTGGCTGAAAGAATGAATTTATGTAACGCGGCGAAAGCCGTGATCCAATATTTTTATCATTATCCTAAATCTCCAGCTGTGTATGTAACTCTCATGTAAATAATGTCCTTCCTCTTTTACCCGAGCCAGGAATTATTGCCTGCTCTTGAGATACGATCCTCTGTCGAAGATGAATCGCTCACTGTTCGTCGTTTTCACACGATAGGACGTGGTAGATCGATTTCGAATTCGAAAGCGGAGTATTATTTTCGAGAAATGGTAAATCGGGTTTTCGGGTTGGCAGGGATTGAAACACTGGGGGTAAATCCGTAATCGGTCGCCTCCGTGGAAAGGAGAGCACAATGGAAGCGGTGAAATTTGAATTTATATTGGAGACCAGTCTCTCTCTCTCTCTCCCCTTTACGCTACTTAATTCCGCGATATTCTCGCCCCGGTGTTTGCGTATACATTAAATGCATATTCATGTCGTGGCGACGATTCGTTGAAAAAAATACGACGCCTCGAAATACAAGACTTCTCTCCTGCCGTTAAAATTCTCCCGACCGAGAATTAATTCGAGACATCGAATGATTTTTTAGATTTCTGATTTTTATAAGATGTGGGGGAAAATAAAATATCGTCGGAGGACGAGAGTTTAGTCAAAAAATAAACATGACATGAAATCCAGAAACAATTTCTTATAAAAAATTTTCGGGCAACGCAATTCCGTAACACCGATATAAAAATGATAGCAAAAAGTTAAACAGGAATTCAAATTTGTGATTACAAAGTGAAAGGCAACGTGAATAAGTTTAAAATTTTCAAAAAGCTGGATTAGCTAGATTAGCATATCAAAGAGATACAAGAAAAGAATTGCAAAGACAAAGAAGCAGTGGGTACTTTGTTTTGAAACCTTTTAGCACGGTTCCTGGCGCAGTTGCTAACTTCGCTGGGAATTCTCCTGCTAATTCAGAAACAGGAATCCCGATAAGAGGCGAGCAGCTGGCGAAACGGAATGCCCGATTCAACGGGATCGACGAGATAGAACAGGATCTCCCCTCTGCCTTCTTAGCTTTCGTATTCGCCCCGACAGACACGACCAATATCGCTCTACCCAGTTTCACTGGGAAAATATTGAACCTTGTCCACTTCCATAACGCTAATTTTCACCGTCAGTCACGCTGTCATTTCGCAATTTCTCTTTTATTATACGAACAATTTTAATAATCCGTTGATGCTTCATGGTATTCAAACTTTTAAGTGTAAGTCACAGTTTCATGAAGTGTGAGATAAACATGAAATGTAAATTGCAGGCATGTATCAATCGGAATTCTATGTACAATCATTAAAATAATCGTGAGTTAGGATTAGTTATTTTATACACTGTTTTTCTGGAAGAATTGAAAATACTATAGACTAGCTGTTGGTTTTTATACCATATGTCTGTCTCTTTCAACGTTGATTAAATTCTAAACGATTTTTTATGACGAAATACTTTCGGGATCAAGTAATACCCCGGATTGATGCATCGGTCGCAGATAAAAACAAGTGTCACGGTATTAACTCGTTGCGAATTTTCTACGGGGATAAAAAAGATCGGCCCTTCTGCACGAACAGGATTACGGTCTTTATGAATTGCGACAAAAAGGTGAACAGTTCCACCTGATCTCACGAAAGGTACAATAAATTCTACAGAAATAGAGATAATTCATGCATACCGCTACCCTCTGGGTACATTAATTAGATATCTTTTTTAAAAATGTATGCAAAACATTA
>NW_017151492.1:243737-254742 GCF_001652005.2 Ceratina calcarata | reverse complement strand
TTCTAAACAATTTGTACCTAAATTTTGCTAAGGGATTTGAATCACGATTTTCGAAAGACTGATAAACCCCAGTAGCTGTTTCTTTTTCAAGAATTTGTATAGTATTTTTTTCGAGGGAAAACAGACGAATCAGTGGAACAGGGGAAGAGTTTAATATGTACAGGAGCGATGAAGGGTTAGCAGTCGGAGAGGGTTTAATATGTACGACATCCTCGGGGCGTTATAATCGTTGGGGTATCGATCACCGACCGACTATGACGCAGCGTCTGCTTCGAAGGACTTCGAATTCATCCAATCAGAGAACATAGGATCACCGGAATGATCACCACCTCGCCCCGGCTTTCCTAATCACCCCTTCGTTCTTGGAAATTCCTGACCTCTGAAATCGATCGAATCCTTCATCACTAAATCATCTGTCGCCCAAATTGCTTTATGCCAACTGACAGAAAAATCATATAAGTTTATTATTGGCATCTTAATTTATTATACGAGTGATGGATTAATCTTATCAATTAGTTTACTCAGAGTCTTACTATTCTGACTGAAAAAGTTTTCTCTCTCTTTGTACAATCGTTAAAAGTTAATGGGTCTATTATTCTGTAGAACGAAGTACATAAAATGTACAATCTGATACACAAACCTGAATTCAAGAACAATTTAGAATAATCTTGAATCAGGATAAGGCTAATTACATTATTCATGAATTAATCAGGAATTTTATAAAATACTCTCAGATATACGAAAACTTGCATAACACCTGAAACACCGCGGTAGAATATTCTGAAATATTCGCGAGGCATTCAAGAACATTCGTGGTTATATGCATGCACCCTCATCCGGAGTCATACTTCTTGAAACCTTACCTAGTTTCTTATATAATTTATCAAGAGAAATCTCCACGAGAGATCTACATTTCGGCGTGGTTTAAAAACGACGGCGAGAGAGAAAAGGAGACTGAGCGCTTGAACCTTCGAGTCAACTCTGATATGGAACATAATCAACACTACACTTATTTATCAACGCCTTCCTCGCGAAACTTACCCCGTCTCGTTCTGCAGGAAACTTTTATCCTTATCGCAGCTCCTAGTCGCTCTTAACGCGCATCTCTCGTGACTATCGCTCGTTTAGATAACCCGATAGCTTTTTTCCTGTCCCAGTCATGTACAGGCAATCTTTCGCGTTCAATTAGTTCACTCTTTTGCATTTTCCACTGTTTTCTTTTTTTTTTATTATTATTTTCTAATGAAGAAACGTGATGGTGGTAGACGAATTGGGAATGCGGGTCGTATGACGAGTTCAATTAACGAGGGTCAACAATTCATAAATGATGAGGTTCTGTCTCGTCCTATTTTCGTTTGAAACTTATGAATAATCTATAATTATTGATCTGAGTTGTAATTAAAATTGAATAACCTTTTTATATCGTTTGCTTTTCAGAAATACGTCAGCGAGGGCTCGACAGTTCGAGACTGCGTGCCGACCTGCTCGGAGAAGGGTGAGTTCATGCGCCAAATATATTCGTTTCATATCATAATACTGCGTTCATTAAAGAGTACGTCACTCGTCGAACGAGGGATTCGTTTGGACGTCGAATTCTCTGACGAAACGGAATATCGTTTCATTTTAAATTGTCGAGTGCGGACTTAAAATGGCTTTCAATTGTCACACTTAACGGAGATAAACGTATCAACTCGTTAATGCGGAATGTAAACGGAAAGGAACGGGGCGAGAGAGAACAAGCGTTTAAAACGATGAATCTCTCGTTAAAAGTTGTCCTTTGAAACGGTTTCGCGTCCAATAAAAATAACCTTCCCCACGGGTGTTCGCGAACCATCTCGTTCTCCATTATTGTTATCATTATTACGTGAGGACGTGTCCCGATAACGCGAGCCAGTTGTTTCCCCGCAATAGTTTTTCTTTAGAGAACGCTTTCTGTATCCCTTCGACGCGATGCGATGCGTCGGGAAATATCGGGAAAGCGTAGAACGTTATCGGGGAAAATTGAACTAATTTCGTTGGAAAATACCGGTTATATTTTCGTTTCACCTTCCCACGTGATTACGTTTTTTATTTTATATCAGTTATTAAAAATTCTCATCTGTTATATTAATTTCAGAAGTTTTTCTTAAAGAAGTCTTTACGAGTACATTTCTTGAGAGGTTCATAAAAAATTGTACAATGTAATAAATAATGTATTTTGTCAATCCGTCGGTTTAATATATTAAAAATAAATTTATATTTCGCTTCAGGTTAAATATCCATGTTGTAATTGGTTAATATTTATTTGAATTTGTTTCATTGCAAGGATACAATTCTGAGAATACTTAAACGGATTGGCGAAGGATTTTGTTCGTCGGTGTTCATTCGTGGCCGCTTTGAAATTCGAACAGAGCGCGTATGCGAACTTGGTCGAGGTTCGCCACAGCAACCGCACCGAAACTGCAGATTTTTCGACCAACCGTCCGCATATCCGCGAGAATTCGGTTAATTCCAACGTTACAGATCGTCCTACGCTTTCCGTTTGATCGCGATTTCACGCAGATTCATCTTGCTTTATTCCTATTTCTCATAAACTATTTCGTAAACTCGTTTTTCGTAAATCAATGTGTTGAGTTAATGTCGAGTGAATCGAGGTAATCAGAGAATAAATAAGTGTAGATAAATAATCATTATAAAAATTGGAACAGTATTGCATTTTACTACATGCACTTGCATTATATTACATTTTAATAGAATAAAAGGAATTGAAAAAATGTAGCAGCTTGCAATTTTTATTATCAGAATTAATTTGAAAATTATATTTTTAACAGGATCACATTTTTGTTCGAGAATTTTTGTGCAATATAAATCTGTATGAATCAGTAGATATCTGTGTATAAGGTGTCTGGTCATAGATTTTCCTTGTTCGATTTAAAATGTTCCGCCTGTACATTCATTGACCAATTCCATTGTTTCTTTGCAACCTCTTCGGAGAGGAACAGTCTTTTCCGATACATTCCGTTCCCTCTGGGAAATTCTCTTACTCCAACCTGTCCCACTATTTATACTCTTTACCTTTCTAGTATTCACTTCTTGTCGCTTGTTTATTTTTCTATTTTATCCGAAATTTTCTCCGGAATATTCCCCCCTCCTTCCATTCCGCAATTTCGTGGAATCACCACCGGGCCTGACCGAGCGTCGACCCATATCACTGAATTTCCACTCACGTTCTCCAACCGGGAGAAAAGTATCACGCACGCAGAGTGCATTCGATTAATTTTTCCCTCGTTCCCGCTACGGCCACGTCCTATCTTCTACAAACGGAAATTTTATGAAGCGTCGTGGAAGTTCGAAATTCGCAAAATTTCTGAACTTCTTCCGCCGAGCCGAAACTCTCGTCCACTCTTTCCTTGGTACTCGGCAAAACCCTGAGGAATGCCAGAGGGAAACTTCTTCGAGGTTTCAGCAACCTCAAACCTAACCGAGTTTTAAGAAAAATATTCACCACCTTTCATTTGCTAAAAAATAAAACGAAGAACGTAGTCTAAATTAATGTTTGCCACGGAACTTCAGCTAAAATGAATGTAGTCCTTGATTAAGTAAAGAGAATGGAGCGTATTTAAAACTGAAAATAGAGTATGCAAAAAATAATGCATTAGCTTGTTTCATAAATTCATTAAAATAATCTAAGTGCCTTTCGTTTTTCGATACAGTACGACAAGGTAATTCAGATTCTTTATGGTTGTTTATTTCTCTCTAATATTAAATTACTTCTCGAGTCTCATTTTGATAAAATATTCTCATTAATTATAATTTAATGTACAAAGTAAGAATAAAGAGGAAACACGAAATTATGTAACAGGGATGAAAGTTACTGTTTCACTATTTTCGGATGTAATTATTATTGTAAGCCACCGAAACTATTTCTCGACGTGAGGACAGGTAGCGTCGCAATAACGGCGACGAGAGATCGATTTCTGGCTCGTTAAAAATGAAAAATCCGGGCTCGTTTATATACCGTCGAAACGACTGCGGGAAACTCGATGCAACGGGAGAAAGGCGGCGGCTTAAGGAACGCGGAAAATGAACTTCGACCGTGGAGCGAAACGACCGAAACGTATTTTCGACGGTCGAGAAGAATTCCGAGCTGTCAGTAAACCAGCGCGCAGTGTATTTTCTTAATCCAATTTAAGGGCTGCGTTATTTTTCCTGGATGTTCCGTACCAAATTATTGCGTTCCCTCCGTTACGAGAATTTGGTTTCAGTTCGGTTCGCGAAAGAATTTTTACTCAGACCGTCGGCGAGAATGTGAAATAATTTTCAGTTCGTCGAGTTTTCTAATTGAGATTCTCGTGAAATTAATTCGAATTCTCCAAGTAATTTATATTAATTAGTACAAATTCTATCGAATGCGCTAATCGCGCGGTGTCGCACAGTGACAAAAAAATGTAACTGGAGAAAGTAATTTGTCACTAGTCTCTGGAAAATTTCTTCTGCAAGCTTGAATCGGTCGGGCACTGCGATATTTTTTAACCCTTCGCTCGTTCGACATTTCCAAACCGTTTTAATTTCTTTTCCGTAGAAGCCTGGGCGCGATGCTCAACAATTTAATGGGGAAATTCTGAGAAGTGAAGGACACTCGGCCGTCGATGACCGATCCAATAATTTTTCAAGACGGCTCTCTTTAACTGTTTCGCTCTCGATCATCTCCCAACGACGAAACAAGCTTCGGATCATGAAATTACTCGATAATCGATATCTTAAGCATTGGAAATCGGAATAGCCTTTATATACGAAGTTCTGAAATTAGAAGCTCGTTTCTCACAAATGAGACAAATAACTGCGACCAGCGAAGAGTATCGGATCGGGAACCATTTCGTTGTCATCGAGTCTGGTTATTTACTAGCATGAAAATACGGATGAAGAAACATAATTCCTCGTAACTAGACTGCCAATATTGCCGTATTCTCTTTACGTGGATACATTTTTCGTTTCATGGTTCGCAAAGAAGTTTTTACGCGATTTTTATTACGGCGAATGTCGAACAATTTTTATTCCTGTTGGCTTGTTCTCGAAACGGCTACTGGAGCAGTTCACTAAAGTTCGGAACAAAAAATATTCGACGGACGGACAGGAACAGATGCAATAAACCGTCACGATTTTCAAATTCTCAATACGTTCCTCTTTCTCCTCCTCGTCCGTTTCTCTATCCCTTTTGCTTCTTTCCATCCGTAATGAAATTGATGTTCGCCGACCTTTTCTCTTCGAATTCGATTAAAACGAGGAGGAGGGATCTCTTTGTCGATGAACCGTTCTTCTTAACGAGGTCTTTTACTCCTCCCTTTTATTTCAATAACTCCTTCATCTGGCCTACTTTTAATAAGTTTCTCTTGAATGGAATAACAGTCGTGCTTTTTCTATTAGAAGAAACTGACTTATCTCCCGGAGATGCGTGCCCTTTCTCATTCATGAATCCACTCCTTATTTACAAACAGGCTTTCCTTATACCGCAAACAATCTTAATTCTTTGAGTTCCTCAATTGAATTATTGGAAAACATTATTCGTTTCAATCTGAAAACGCATCAGTTTTATATATTTTATATTCGTGTCAAGTTTCAATTAAGTCCAATGTTGCTTTTAATAATAGAATTACGAGTGAGACATTTTTTATGATCGTTTTTCATCTGCCACGAAGGCGATATTGAAATCGCACGAGATAAGGAATGCATTGAACCTTTAAAGGGCGATTTGGAAATTGTTTCAGAGGCCTGGAGCACGAGGACGTACTGTTGCCAGCAGGACGGCTGCAACTCGGCCCCGTCGTTCGCGTCAAGCAGCAGCCTCGCGATGATCGCGATCGCATTGGCGGCCGTCGTGATCGTTCGTGGCTAATACGTCGCTTCCGGTGACCGGAGAACCGCGAACAAGCAAGCGAAGGAATCCCTCTACGCGCTCGAACCATTGTCCCGGGCTCCTTGCTGACTGGACGCTGACCAGTCGATAGTTGTCGTCGGTGAATCGGTTAAAAAAAATCAATCGATCCCCCTCCATCATACGAGCGATTCTCACGTCGCACATTCTTCCGATCCCTTCTCCCTTTTTCAATCTCACTTGCCAGTTTCAGATCGAGGGTCAGTTGGAAACGTTATTTGCAATAAAAATTGTATTTCATTTATTAATTCACGTAATTTTTGTTTGGTTTCGCTGAAAATTTTGGAAGAATCCTGTTCGTTGCTTAATGATCCATGAATTAATTTCGAAGATCCGATGCTTTTATCTGCCATAAGCTTGACACTCTGCATTATGAATTGAACGTGTCCTCGAACGAGATTCGACAAAGAATTCCATGACATCAATCATATTCGCGAAGATGCGATAACGCCATCACGAGTTTTAATATCCCCGTCACTTGGAAAATTAATTTTTAACGGGAATCTTTTGCCCATTTTTCTCTCATCGAGAACGATTTCGTACGGCGTGTGAAGTTTTTTGTCGGTCAGCTTTCCTTCGGTGGCTGACTCTCGCCTCTTGAAACGGCGAGACCCTCGAATTCGATTTAGACGAGAACTTGCCATCCGATCGTTCGTTCGCGCCGCGTCGCGTCGTTTCTTTTTCTTCATTTCACGCCGTCGCGTCACGTCGCGAGTGTTCGACGTAACAAGGACCAGAAACAGCGAATTCTCGATGACACGTTCTCCGATCACGCGTCAAACGAGACGAATAGAATTCTTCCTGGGTTCTCTCGTTCTTCTGTATTTTTTTTTTGTATCTGAACCTTTTCGTTTACGTGCAATCTCAGTCTTAATAGAAGAGGAGCCTCGGTTGCCTATTACAAAATACACAATCAATTCTTTTGTTTGTTCCCTCGTTTAATCATTTTTCTAAGGTAGAGAACAGATATTTCCGTTTCTGTAGTTCCTCAGTTATTCAGTTGTCAGGAATTTATATTATATCCGCAAATAATGAGTTTTATTCGTAACTAAAGGCAAGTCTGAATTTCCTTCTGACTAGTTCATTTATTAGAAATTAATTGAACGGGCTTTCACAAGTCCTCGTTTTATTTCACGATTGTTACCTCTTTCACATAGAATTTATTAGCCACCATGAATAATTCTCTCTCGAACTTAACAAGTTTTTTATTGTTCTTCATTGAAAGATTCACTATAGTTGAGGGAAGATACTGTTTTTCCTGTATTTAATGAACACATTCAGTTTCTGTCCTTCCGGTTATCGATGGAAATATATTATAATTACGTTCCTTCATTCAGTAGAAATTCTTTTCCTGAGACTCTTTTCTGTTTTGTTCTCCAATAATCGAATCCATTATCTTTTTTGAAAATTCTCTTCTCGACGAATTCCATTTAACGATTCTCCATCAAGTTTCTCTTCCTCCTCCCCCGGACGTATCTTCAGTCCAACAAAAGTTAACGAAAGCTAACCGCGACAATTGTCGAACAGTAAACTGAACAAAAGGAACGTCGGACCACAAATGTCTCACCCTTCGTTAACAAAAATCGACCGCAGAATGAAATCGACAAAGCGCGAAAAAGCGGATTCCCGACGCCTGGGTCGTTCGTGGTCGACCCGAAATCTTTTTTAGATCGTAAGAATTCGTTCATGGAAGAGACGTTACAAAAATAGACGAATAAAGAGAACAGAGAAGACGAGGGAACAGGGTTGGGGGTTGAAAAACGGTAAAAGAATACGAAAAAAGAAAAGAATGGAAACCGCGTGGATATAAATATATATAAATTATGTAACCTACATACAGACAACAGTTAAAATGAGGAACAGCGAGGATAATAATGTTAAACGTTATTATTATTATTATTATTAATTACTATGATTATTATTGATTATCGATCATTAAATTATTATTATCAATTATTATTACTACATTGCTACTAATTAACTACTATTACCATTAACTAATTACCATTTACTAAAACGAGAGGAAAATTAAATGACGACACTAAAATGGATGCATCACACCGATTATACATAAACTTAACTATACATATATAAATATATAAATAAATAAATGAATATATTATATATATAAATATATATATACATATAAATATATACATAGTAGCGATAAACGAGCGATAGACGGCGAAATCGAGTGGAGAGTTTGTCGATTATTATTACTACCGTACTTGTAACCGCTTTGAAGTAGCCTTAATAATTGTAATTAACGAACGCACGTGTGAGATATTAAACAAAAAACAAAAAAGAAAACAGAACAGCAGTAAAAGAGAAACGCGTATGTCTTATCGGTTGGCTTGAGGTGATTGCGCACTGCCCCGTTTCCCATCGCGTTCGATTTTACCCCTTCGGTCTTTTCGTTTTATAATAAAAATTTCGAACATCGTATTGTAACTCTAATTTTCTTTCTTTGTAAAACAATGACGTTCTCGCATGATTTCCATTTCTCGATTAGCTCGCCAGAGTCAATTAATCATCTGTCAATTATTCGTAACTCCCATGTCAATCTCCTGAACTTATTTTTAATATCGATAACGTTGTACAAAAATCATTTTGTCTAACCATTGTATGAGTTGGAGATGTTGAATTGCATCGTAGAAAGATTGGAACGAGCGCACCCGTTCTCTTCTCAGGCTGACCAGCGTCTGAAAATAAATTCCTAAAACAAAGTAGAAACGATTCTCATCCTAGCCGGTAAGCTAAGCGAATCACACGAAAGTAGGAGAAGCAAAAGATCCTTATTTGTTTCACCGAACGCGAGATCAGAAAAACAGAAGACGAGAAAAAAAAAAATCGTAAAAAAAGCACAGGACGGTAGCGCGTGACATTACTACGTTAGCGATTATTAATTAATGTATCCGTTCTCTTTCTGAGATTAGGCGATGAGACGATGTATCTAAAGAGAGTAGCGTGTACTTACTTTAAAGACACTTAAACCTGTTTCCCGTCTCGGACGTCGATTATTATTAATTAACGTCGTTGTTATTGTTGGACGAATGTTTCGAGGTAGACGTTCGTCTTCTTAAACCACGATCGATGTTGACTATCGCACAGGCTCTCGATGCAGCGTTGTCCAACCGGAGTTTTCTATCGAATCTCAATAATAATTCTAGACTCAATCGTAGTTAGAACAGATCGCGGTGGAAGGGATTTGAAAAATGTTTCCACAATTCCCGTCGGTAAGAAACATTCTTCAAATTCTTTTCTCTTCACAAATTCATGGAATGAAATCAATAATCGATGGATGTAATGCGAGTCTGAAATGAGATTCTTTTTACATTTGCTACTTTTCTTATCAGACTTCCAACGCGAAAATTTGTTGCACGATAGTACTGCATTGTGGAGTAACACTTTTATTGCGTAATTGTTCCTATATACAAAACGAATGTTTCGCTGTTTAATAAAAAGAAAAAGCCTCATGAATCGAAGTAAACAACGACACGAACTTCACCGTTGAATAGCAATAAGTCACTTCGGTCTCATCAAGCTTAGAAATTGATTGAACGATCCTGCGACGTCTCATCGAGAAGCCAACGGAAATTGTCATCCAACAATCTCCATTGAAAGAAAATTCTCAAGGAATCCACGCTACGGGCTACAATTGTCGCGGATCGCCAGGTTCAAGCTTCGCTTATACACTTTATCCATGTATTTTTATAACGCAAAAGTGGCAAATGTGGCAACCGTATCCACGTGGATCCGCGATCACTGTGGCGGCTCTAACAATAATTCTACGAGACGAAAACAACCAAACGATTTGAAAGAACAGAATTCCACCTCGAATCATTCCGCGACTATATTAATAAAACGGTTGGAAGTCAGTTTATCATTCGAATTCCGACGCACACGAACAAAAGCAAGAAAAACAATGAACAGAAAAATCTTTTGGACGATACCTTAAACGAGTTAAAAAAAAAAAAAGATCGATTAACCATACCATAATTTCTAGGCGAACTTCCTTAGCGTGTAAGAATTTTACTATTATCCAACGATAATCGAGAGACGCTCGATAACAAATCCGACATCGTTCCAAGCTCCTGATTAAAACGGGCAGAGTGATCGTTAAACGGAAAGGGATCCAGGGGACTCGCGTCGATCAGGACAAGAAGATCGACGAGCGAACGCGAGTCTTCCTCGCGAGGTGGAACATTGAGAAATGGAAAGCGTTTTTAGGGAGTGTTTAGGCGTCTCAACGTAAAGCGTAAAAACATTTTACATTCGCTTCGAGCACTATTTCGATAGGATACATTATTAAAGAGGTTCGTGAGAGAAAAGATATAAAAAAAAAAACACGTCTAAAGGAGGCAACTGTCTTTTATTTTTCTACCTAAACAGAATTCATGGCTGTGTGTGAGAAGCGTGAAAGTGAAAACTCGACGTGAACTGACCGTTCCATTTTCGCAAGAATTTTCCCGTTTAATTTAAACATTTCTTAGTTCACTTGGTGACTTGAAAAAAAGGTGTTAAGAAATTAATTAAATTACACTTCAGTTAAAAGGAAATTGTAAGAATCTCAGAGTCACTTAGTTATTTTATTTGCGATCATTCTTTATTTTTAGCCAGTTAGCTGGCATAATTCGCATTCGGTGAACGTGTTGATGCTTGGGAATGTTTGAAATTGTCTGAGCAAAGAGAGAGGATGAATGAAACGGGTGGTAAAAAATCGGATGAAACGTTCGAATGAACTTCGCGTTTCAAAGATAAAAAAAGATGGAGGGCCGAGAGGGGAAGAGGTGTAGAGGGACGGGACGCAGGTACGCGTCCCGGTGAAACGACGCTGGGAGCTTCGACACCGTCGCGTCGAGGCGTCGTCGAGTAGGCCCTTTCACGGTTCTTTTTCAGCCGTTCGAGTTCCTCCGCGATTGTGTGCCTCCCGCTTTCAAGTTCCCTTGACTCCTCGTCGCGAACAGTGAAACTGTTTTTATCCGTTTGTACCTCATCAATCGTTTTCTTTACCAGAGATTAAGAGGAAGATATTACGCGAGATAAAAAAGTAATAGGATCGGAGAGAAGCAAATTTTGAATCGATTAAAGAGA